>NC_067247.2:2416000-2718000 GCF_019359855.2 Lolium perenne
TTTATCTATGTGTTACTCTAGCAATGTTATTAAAGTAGTCTATTCCTCCTGCACGATGTAATGGTGACAGTGTGTGCATCCGTGTTAGTACTTGGTTTATGCTATGATCATGATCTCTTGTAGATTGCGAAGTTAACTATTGCTATGATAGTATTGATGTGATCTATTCCTCCTACATATGCATGAAGGTGACAGTGTGCATGCTATGTTAGTACTTGGTTTAGTCTTTTGATCTATCTTACACTATAAGGTTACTAAAATATGAACATTAATTGTGGAGCTTGTTAACTCCGGCATTGAGGGTTCGTGTAATCCTACGCAATGTGTTCATCATCTAACAAGAGTGTATAGTATGCATTTATCTATTCTGTTATGTGATCAATGTTGAGAGTGTCCACTAGTGAAAGTCTAATCCCTAGGCCTTGTTCCTAAATACTGCTATCGCTGCTTGTTTACTGTTTTACTGCGTTACTACTGCTGCAATACTACCACCATCAACTACACGCCAGCAAGCTATTTTCTGGCACCGTTGCTACTGCTCATATATATTCATACCACCTGTATTTCACTATCTCTTCGCCGAACTAGTGCACCTATTAGGTGTGTTGGGGACACAAGAGACTTCTTGCTTTGTGGTTGCAGGGTTGCATGAGAGGGATATCTTTGACCTCTTCCTCCCTGAGTTCGATAAACCTTGGGTGATCCACTTAAGGGAAAACTTGCTGCTGTTCTACAAACCTCTGCTCTTGGAGGCCCAACACTGTCTACAGGAAAGGAGGGGGAACGTAGACATCAAGCTATTTTCTGGCGCCGTTGCCGGGGAGGAAAGGTAAAAGGTACTCACACTCCGGACCTCGGCTACCAAGCTATTTTCCGTCGTTGTAAGTACTCAAAGCTATTTCCTTTAGATCCTGCAATTGCAACTTTTTGTTTCTTGTTTACACTAGTTTGGCATAATGGACAAGAATGAGCTTCTATTTCTATTTCCTGATTTAAAACATGGATTGTTTGATGTGAAAATTAAAAAACCTATGGAATCTTATTTGCATGCTGGTAGTAATATTAGTATGAACGCTTTGAACACCATTGTTGATAATAATATAGAAAGTTCTAAGCTTGGGGAAGCTGGTTTTCATGATCTTTTTAGTCCCCCAAGCATTGAGGAGAAAATTTTCTTTGATGATACTTTGCCTCCTATATATGATGATTATAATCATAGTGGTCTTTTAGTGCCGCCTACTATGGAGATTAATTTTTATGATGATAATACTATGCCTCCTACACTTGATGAGAATAATAATGATAGCTACTTTGTTGAATTTGCTCCCACTACAACTAATAAAATTGATTATGCTTATGTGGAGAGTAATAATTTTATGCATGAGACTCATGATAAGAATGCTTTATGTGATAGTTATATTGTTGAGTTTGCTCATGATGCTACTGAAAGTTATTATGAGAGAGGAAAATATGGTTGTAGAAATTTTCATGTTACTAAAACACCTCTCTATGTGCTTAAATTTTTGAAACTACACTTGTTTTATCTTTCTATGCTTGTTGCATTATGCTTCTTGAACTTGTTTATTTACAAGATTCCTATGCATAGGAAGCATGTTAGGCTTAAATTTGTTTCATACTTGCCTCTTGATGCTCTCTTTTGCCTCAAATACTATTTCTTGCGAGTGCATCATTAAAACTGCTGAGCCCATCTTAATGGCTATAAAGAAAAGAACTTCTTGGTAGATAACCCATGTGTTATTTTGCTACAGTACTTTGTTTTATATTTGTGTCTTGGAAGTTGTTTACTACTGTAGCAACCTCTCCTTATCTTAGTTTTGTGTTTTGTTGTGCCAAGTAAAGTCTTTGATAGTAAAGTAAGTACTAGATTTGGATTACTGCGCAGTTCCAGATTTCTTTGCTGTCACGAATCTGGGTCCACCTCCCTGTAGGTAGCTCAGAAAATTAAGCCAATTTACGTACATGATCCTCAGATATGTATGCAACTTTCATTCAATTTGAGCATTTTCATTTGAGCAAGTCTGGTGCCATTTTAAAATTCGTCAATACGAACTGTTCTGTTTTGACAGATTCTGCCTTTTATTTCGCATTGCCTCTTTTGCTATGTTGGATGAATTTCTTTGATCCACTAATGTCCAGTAGCATTATGCAATGTCCAGAAGTGTTAAGAATGATTGTGTCACCTCTGAATATGTATATTTTTATTGTGCACTAACCCTCTAATGAGTTGTTTTGAGTTTGGTGTGGAGGAAGTTTTCAAGGATCAAGAGAGGAGTATGATGCAACATGATCAAGGAGAGTGAAAGCTCTAAGCTTGGGGATGCCCCGGTGGTTCACCCCTGCATATATCAAGAAGACTCAAGCGTCTAAGCTTGGGGATGCCCAAGGCATCCCCTCCTTCATCGACAACATTATCAGGTTCCTCCCCTGAAACTATATTTTTATTCCATCACATCTTATGTGCTTTACTTGGAGCGTCGGTATGCTTTTGTTTTTGTTTTTGTTTGAATAAATTGGATTACATCATGCTTGTGTGGGAGAGAGACACGCTTCGCTGGTTCGTATGAACACATGTGTTCTTAGCTCATAATATTCATGGCGAAGTTTCCTCTTCGTTAAATTGTTATATGGTTGGAATTGGAAAATGATACATGTAGTAATTTGCTATAATGTGTTGGGTAATGTGATACTTGGCAATTGTTGTGCTCATGTTTAAGCTCTTGCATCATATGCTTTGCACCCATTAATGAAGAAATACATAGAGCATGCTAAAATTTGGTTTGCATATTTGGTTTCTCTAAAGTCTAGATAATTTCTAGTATTGAATTTGAACAACAAGGAAGACGGTGTAGAGTCTTATAATGTTTACAATGTGTCTTTTATGTGAGTTTTGCTGCACCGGTTCATCCTTGTGTTTGTTTCAAATAAGCCTTGCTGGCCTAAGCCTTGTATCGAGAGGGAATACTTCTCATGCATCCAAAATACTTGAGCCAAACATTATGCCATTTGTGTCCACCATACCTACCTACTACATGGTATTTCTCCGCCATTCCAAAGTAAATTGCTTGAGTGCTACCTTTAAAACAATTCAAAATTTATCACCTCTGATTTGTGTCAATGTTTTATAGCTCATGAGGAAGTATGTGGTGTTTATCTTTCAATCTTGTTGGGCAACTTTCACCAATGGACTAGTGGCTTCATCCGCTTATCCAATAATTTTGCAAAAAGAGCTGGCAATGGGATTCCCAGTCCCAAATTAATCAAACTAAATAGACACTCCTCCATGGTATGTGATTGTTGGACGGCACCCGAAGGATTCGGTTAGCCATGGCTTGTGTAAGCAAAGGTTGGGAGGAGTGTCATCATAATAAAACTAAAATAAAAAGGCACTCCTTCATGGTATGAGATTGTTGGCAGGCACCCGAGGATTCGGTTAGCCATGGTTTGTGAAAGAAAGGTTGGAAGGAGTGCCACCCAAAAATAAAATAAAATGGGAGCCGCTCTTTGAAGGTTTGTCTGGCAAGGGGGTTAGAGTACCCGCTACCATTCGTTGACAACAACATACACCTCTCAAAACTTTATTTTTATGCTCTCTTTATGTTTTCAAAATAAAAGCTCTAGCACAAATATAGCAATCGATGCTTTCCTCTTTGAAGGACCATTCTTCTACTTTTATTGTTGAGTCAGTTCACCTATCTCTCTCCACCTCAAGAAGCAAACACTTGTGTGAACTGTGCATTGATTCTTACATACTTGCTTATTGCATTTGTTATATTGCTTTGCATTGACAACTATCCATGAGATATGCATGTTACAAGTTGAAAGCAACCGCTGAAACTTAATCTTCCATTGTGTTGCTTCAATGCTTTTACTATGAATTATTGCTTTATGAGTTAACTCTTATGCAAGACTTATTGATGCTTGTCTTGAAGTGCTATTCATGAAAAGTCTTTGCTATATGATTCACTTGTTTACTCATGTCATATACATTGTTTTGATCGCTGCATTCACTATATATGCTTTACAAATAGTATGATCAAGATTATGATGGCATGTCACTCCAGAAATTATCTTTGTTATCGTTTTACCTGCTCGGGACGAGCAGAACTAAGCTTGGGGATGCTGATACGTCTCCGACGTATCGATAATTTCTTATGTTCCATGCCACATTATTGATGTTATCTACATGTTTTATGCACACTTTATGTCATATTCGTGCATTTTCTGGAACTAACCTATTAACAAGATGCCGAAGTGCCAGTTCCTGTTTTCTGCTGTTTTTGGTTTCAGAAATCCTAGTAACGAAATATTCTCGGAATCGGACGAAATCAACGCCCAGGTTCCTATTTTCACCGGAAGCATCCAGAACACACGAGAAGGACCAGAGGGGGGGCACTGGGCCCCCAGACCATAGGCCGGCGCGGCCCAGGCCCTGGCCGCGCCGCCATATGGTGTGGTCGCCCCTTTGACCCTCTGACGCCGCCTCTTCGCCTATATAAAGCCCCTGGATCGAAAACCCTGATACGTTCGACGAAAACCACAGAAACCTTCCAGAGCCGCCGCCATCGCGAGGCCAAGATCTGGGGGACAGGAGTCTCTGTTCCGGCACGCCGCCGGAACGGGGAAGTGCCCCCGGAAGGCTTCTCCATTGACACCGCTGCCATCTCCACCGCCATCTTCATCATCGCTGCTGCTCCCATGAGGAGGGAGTAGTTCTCCATCGAGGCTCGGGGCTGTACCGGTAGCTATGTGGTTCATCTCTCTCCTATGTACTTCAATACAATAATCTCTTGAGCTGCCTTACATGATTGAGATTCATATGATGATGCTTGTAATCTAGATGTCATTATGCTAGTCAAGTGAGTTTTACTTATGTGATCTCCGGAGACTCCTTGTCCCACGTGTGTAAAGGTGACAGTGTGTGCACCGTGTGGGTCTCTTAGGCTATATTTCACAGAATACTTATTCACTGTTGAATGGCATAGTGAGGTACTTATTTATATCTCTTTATGATTGCAATGTGTTTGTATCACAATTTATCTATGTGTTACTCTAGCAATGTTATTAAAGTAGTCTATTCCTCCTGCACGATGTAATGGTGACAGTGTGTGCATCCGTGTTAGTACTTGGTTTATGCTATGATCATGATCTCTTGTAGATTGCGAAGTTAACTATTGCTATGATAGTATTGATGTGATCTATTCCTCCTACATATGCATGAAGGTGACAGTGTGCATGCTATGTTAGTACTTGGTTTAGTCTTTTGATCTATCTTACACTATAAGGTTACTAAAATATGAACATTAATTGTGGAGCTTGTTAACTCCGGCATTGAGGGTTCGTGTAATCCTACGCAATGTGTTCATCATCCAACAAGAGTGTAGAGTATGCATTTATCTATTCTGTTATGTGATCAATGTTGAGAGTGTCCACTAGTGAAAGTCTAATCCCTAGGTCTTGTTCCTAAATACTGCTATCGCTGCTTGTTTACTATTTTACTGCGTTACTACTGCTGCAATACTACCACCATCAACTACACGCCAGCAAGCTATTTTCTGGCACCGTTGCTACTGCTCATATATATTCATACCACCTGTATTTCACTATCTCTTCGCCGAACTAGTGCACCTATTAGGTGTGTTGGGGACACAAGAGACTTCTTGCTTTGTGGTTGCAGGGTTGCATGAGAGGGATATCTTTGACCTCTTCCTCCCTGAGTTCGATAAAGCTTGGGTGATCCACTTAAGGGAAAACTTGCTGCTGTTCTACAAACCTCTGCTCTTGGAGGCCCAACACTATCTACGGGAAAGGAGGGGGAACGTAGACATCAATCATCATCAACACGATCATCTGCTGCCTGTTCTTCACCTCCTTCTTCTTCATTGTCTTCCATTGCGGTATCATCGCATTCAGAGAACATAGATCGGTACTGGTCATCGTTATCTTCTTCTTCATCGCCGTCTTCCATCATAACCCCTTCTTCTCCGTGCTTGGTCCAAACATTATAGCTGGACATGAATCCAAACCGAAGCAGGTGGCTCTTAATGTCTCTTGAGCAAGGGTAATCCTTCTCGTTCTTACATTTCAGACATGGACAACACATAAAACCTTGCTTCGACTTGTTGGCCTCGGCCACAAGCAGGAAAGAATTCATGCCCTCTCTGAAAGCGGGAGCACATCGGTTACCGTACATCCATGGATGACTCATCTGCATCATAAGTACAATTATGTATCAGATGCAATCACCTTGCTAAAATTAGTATTGTACGGACTATGTATATACGAGAAAATAGTTGCTAACCTTTTAGGATCAAAAAGAGGAGAAATCTTATCAAATAAAATCAAGTGGCATTCCTCACAAGCATTTCATCAAACACCTCTTGTGCACATGAAGAAAAAATGAGCTAGCATACACCTCCACCTTTCACCACCAAGGAAAAAAATGTAGGGAGGTGGGGGGGGGGGGGAAGCTGGCTGTGTGTATATATAGGCATGGCCCTTTCGTCACGGGCCGTATTACGACCCGCGATAAAAGGGGTGCCGGCAGGAGGCCCCAAAGCTCAGACCCCTTTTGTCACGGGTTGTGATACGGCCCACGACAAAAGGGCGCGACAAAAGGCCCAGCTTGCTCCAAATGGTTCCGGGGCGACGTGGCCACGCCATTTGTCGCGGGTGCAGTCGCGCCCGCGACAAAAGGCTCCCACGAAAGCCCTGTTTTCCACCAGTGGCTGAACCACACATACACAACAATTTCAACAAATTATGGCAATATTTGGAAGGCACGGAGCACTTTGCGGTGGCGTGGCCGGTGGGTGTTTGAGGTGCTTCCGGTAAGAGTGGACGTAGTTGAGGTGCGAAAAACATCACCAGAATCCATAAGACACTAGGCAGCACATGAAGCACAGAACCATATCTGTAGAAAAATGAAGAAGAGGTGAAGCGAGCCTACAAATTTCAAGAAGTTTAAGAGATGTCGATAGCCGATCAAAGAGATTACCATACCCTCCAGTGAGATATGGTGACGAACGAACCATCATCAAGTTCCAGGTTTCTTTTGACATCAACGGGGAACCATTTGTGCCAGTGTCGTAGGCCCGTGCTGTAGGTGGCGATGGCGGCATGGGAGGCGAGGCGTCCTTGAGGTGGAGGCATGGAGCGATATCTAAGGAAGGATTTTTTTCTCACATGCGATTAGGATGGGGGCAGTTATAAGCCACCTCTTATCTTTCTTTTTTTTGACAGAATAAGCCACATCTTATATGTTGAACACGTTACATGTGGAGATTTTTTTATATTTTGGGCAAAAAGGCATGGAGACATGGGGAGTTGATCTATTGGATACACTACAACATATACTTGCTACTGTTGGAAGGGGTGCATTGGTATACGGGGGGTTACGTTGTAGTTATACCTATGCGTTTCCCCCTCGAATCTTTGACGGCGACGGAGTTTCTGTCTGCTGTTTTGGTGTTTCGATCGTGGCGCCGCCCTCCCTCTAGAAGTCACGAAAGGGGGAATATATAGTCGATTTTATATCAAGATGGACCCATAGGTGCAAGAATCAGGGAAAACTAATGGCTGAGGGCCAGATGCCCCCTATGGCGTGCCTGGGCCCACTATGCGCGTCATGGGGGTGGATCTAGGGCTCCAGGTGGCTCCAGATCTCCTCCTTGGTCCACAAGTCTTCTAGTTTCCTAAAACTTGACATTGCAAAAATCCCTAATGCGTTTGAGGTCCAGAAGGTTCCTGAAAGTCAAAAATACGTGGAAACATGAGTTTCCTGCTTCACGGAGTTATATACCAAATAAGGTGATTTCGTGGGAAATCCCATAAAACATTAAAAATAGTGGTGGCAACTAACTATATGATGCAAATATATGATATATTAATATAATAAACTACAAAGTTCATAGATACGTTTCCGACGTATCAACATCCCCAAGCTTAATATATGCTCGTCCTAGAGCATGTAGATGGTAAAAATTATGGACTCTGGAGTTTATTATCATAGATACAAATGTTAGTATGATCATAGCTACTCAAAGTATAATATTTTATTCCTAAGTAAATATCAGAAAGTAATCATCATATTAAGTGATAAATAACATAAAATCCAAGAATAGAGAACAATAAGAAATCATGCACTACATTACTTTTTCAAAGCACTATGAAACAATGATGCAAACTTGTGCTTGTGAAGATGAGTATGATGTGAAACATAAGAAAAGCTAATGCAAAAAGGAAATGTTCCTAAGTTTTGGTCAAGAAAGAGTTTTAAGATACTTGCATGTCTTTACTCGAAAAATAGAAAAAACAAGATAGGCCATTCGGAAGAAAGTAGAGATCAGCATGTGCCAGAGCCTAATGATTAAAAATAGAATATAAAATATTTTCGGAGGTGTAGCTTCACGTCAACAGTTTCATAGTCTATGGCTACCATTTCTCCTATCATAAGCATCTTACTTGGACTCTTTTTTCTTGTTTCTAAATGTCCCATTCATTAAATGATACATAGAGAATAAAATTAAACTTGAGGTTAACATTACGTTTGAACTATCTCATACCCCCTTTAATGATCCAACCAAAAGTAGAAGGGCATGATATCAATATCATTTCAGTTGGGTCAATTGAACACTTTCACATATGATAGCATAGATTCTGTAATAATTCAACCCCAGTATCACTCTCAATCCTACAAAAATTACCTACATAACCTCTACGGAAAAGCATTTTTATTCATAATTTATTTATTTGATTTTCTATGTCACTTTTTTATTCATTTTATTTTATTTACCACCGTTAATAAACATAAGAGGGTTTGTGCCCTCATCTTATACCAACTTTTATTCTATCCTATAGGGTGGTTGTGCATTCAAGTTCATGGTCCCCATAGATTACGCCCCCCATGAGCTCTGAAGCATACACAAAAAGGATATTTTTGAAAGTTTAAATATAGCAAATGAAGATTTACTTGGAGTGGTGGTGAAATACCACATGATTGGTAGGTATGGTGGACACATGTAGGAAAATAACTTTGGTCAAGGAAGTTTGGATGCACAAGCACTATATCATGGTTAGTACGTGAAATGCTAGCAACTAAAAGAAAGAATGCAACAGTTCCCATAGTACCGTCCACTTCCTATAGTCCAAGATCAATTATTTATTCTACATTCATGAGGAAAATGAAAGATAGTACTAAATATGAAATTTACTTAATGCAATTCACTGAAACACTAAAACATTACACAAAGTAAAAGTGATCATACTTTCAACCTGTAACTATTTATCCCTTTCCCTTTCTTTGGGTCCATCCTAATTCATTTTTATTTTGCTTTCAGTACTTGATCATTATTGATAGATATAACAGTCAGCTCAATAATTATATGGTGGTCGTATAACTAATGTAGAGATGCAATATAACATAAAATTAAGATACAGACTTTCCAAGTTCATGCGAATTCCTTATGGTGCTAAAAATGTCAAAAGGTTTGCAAACCGAGGTCTGGTTAATTTAGAGGGAATACAGGGGCATACCCAAGCTTAAGGTTTTCACCAATTCTTGGATGATTCTATGTCTGATATTCCTTCGTTCCCTGTGAAAAAAACTTCACCACAGTAAAATCTGTCATTCGTTTTCTACTGGGAGATATTAATGCCATAGATAATATCCTAGCTACTTCCAAGAACTTCAAAACATTTTTGTTTCAATTGTCCCGAAAGTTTGCTTGAGTGGTTCACACCCACAAAATATTTTAGGATCCAAAAATAATCATATAAAAGGTCAAAAGGGCCACTCTTGAAAAACAGCAGCAGGAAAAAGTATTTTTTGGGGCAACTTAGAAATGTTAGAAAAAACTGGATTTTTCGAGCATGCAGAGGACTAAAATATGTTCATTCAGTAAATGTTTCGTGATTTTAGGAGCTTCCATTGAAATATGAAAAATAAAACAGTGGGCAGCATCCTGCTGAAAACAGTAAATCCAAATAGTTTTGAACATCAACTAAAACCCAAATGGGTAAAACTTAGCACTTTATTTAAAAAACAGAGAGAAAACAAAAAAGAAAACTTGCTATCAACAGAAGGATTTAAAACAAAAATATAAACAGGTTGCCTCCCAGATGCGCTTTCTTTAAAGCTATATAGCTAGGCTAGTTACCTTTATTTAGGAGGGCCACTTATCATGGGAGCAATGCTTCATTTTGATTGCACCCTCCTTCCTTGAGAAATGTTCCATGCATTTCTTGTGAGGGAACTAAAACCTTACATTCCCTTCCTTTGCATCAATTATAGCTCCTGCAGTTCTCAAAAAAGGTCTACAAACTATTATAGGACAAGGGGAATGGCTCTCCATGCCCATTGTAACAAAATCAACTAGAAAAAATATCATATACAATTCAACCATAACATTATCAACTCTATCTAAAGCTTGTTTAGTAGAGGAATCAGCTAGAAGCAAGTCTATATTGCAAGGTGTCCTGGGAGCAAATTCTAAAGTATCATATACTTGCAAATAAAGTCTACGCTATTTTTTATGAGTTTTTGATATATAATGAAAGTAAATGCAAAACTGAAAGTCAACTACAATTTTTTTGTGTGTTTTCAAATAGATGAACAAATGACAAGAACAAAAATAAGTAACAAAACATGTAAAACTATTTTGGAGAATATAAAGGAAGAAAGTGAGCTCACAACCAACCGAAGAAAGAGTTGTTGACGGTGGTCAAGGAAGTTCTCCCCTAGCTTTAATGGTTACACGGTGTCTTTAGAGGTCCCCGGCATCGGCACTAGGAAGAGTTCTTGATGGCAACAAACTGCGTGTCTACCAATTTGTTAGGACTACAAGCACAGAGTGTTGTAGCAAGTCGCTCTTTCCCCACAGAGATGACTCGGGGTTTATTATTGAACAAAAGGACATGTAGCCTCTCCTTCTCCCTCTTCAGGCAATACCTAGATAACAAGAAAAAATTGCCTTGTGTCCCCAACTCAACTGCGGTGTTTGTCAGGCAACATGGTGTATTAGACGCGATGAAAACAAAAAGGAAAATATGTAAAAACTGTAAAAGTAAATGCAATAAATATTTTTGTATTTTTGGAATATTTTAGTGCCGAAAATGTAAATGTAAGTGAAGTAAAGTAAAACTGTTTTCTTACAGTAAAAAGTGGACCAGGGTTCATGGGTTCACTTGACCTATCTCTCATAAACATAGTGGCACAAATATAGCACTTCTAGACAATATAAACGCTATGCAATTTCTTATTGTTGTGTTTGATTTGGATTCATATGGGCATCAAGTTGTAATGTAGAGATGATTCAACAGATCTCTCTAATACTCCTCCATGTATGGGTACAACCAAGCACACCTAGATTTAAGTGATTGCACTTTTAATGATGGCACAAAGTATTGCTTTAAGTGGTGACATGATATTGGATATCTCATGTGCTACCTTGAATATATGAGACCATCTTTGTTGTGACTAGATGGACAAAGCACACTGCATCCCATTCTCCCTAGTGAGGTAAACATAGAAAGGTAAAAACCATAGTAGTTGCCACTTTTTTTGTCACTATCCAGTTGCTACTACAAGTTTACACCATTTAACACACATGTTCCCCCTCCCCCCTCTCACATCCTAGCATACTAATTTGATCAGAACCTGTACACATGAAAGGAGTAATAATATGCATCAATAAATACATCAAACAAAAAATGAAATTGCATCTCAAAACTCATCTCATAATCAAAAGATCCACCATAAAGGAATTACATAGATTACCATAATCATGTAGGGTAGCTCATATGGTTCTAAACATGATAGGACATAGAGAGAGATAGATCAAGCTACTGCCACAAACTCGTAGTTCAGAGGTGGACTACTCCCTTCTCATCATGACGGGGATGCTGAAGACATTGGAGAGGTTGGAGGTGCAACTAGGGATGACTCCGACGACATTTCCCCCTCAAATCTTCGACGGCGGCGGATTTTCTGTATGCTGTTTTGGTGTTTCGATCGTCGCACTGCCCTCCCTCTGGATCGCGAAGAGGGGCATATATATAGTCAGTTTTAGGTCAAGAAGGAGCCCTAGGTGAAAGAATCGGGGCAAACGAACAGCCGAGAGGCTAGATGCCCCCTATGGCATGCCTGGGCCCACTGGGCGCGCCATGGGGGGTATGGGGCTCCAGGTGGCTACAGCTCTCCTCCTTGGTCCACAAGTCTTCTAGTTTCCTAAAAATTGACATGGAAAAAATCCCCGGTGCGTTTGAGGTCCAGAAGGTTCCTAAAAGTCAAAAATACGTGAAAACAGGTGTTTCCTGCTTCACAGAGTTATATACCAAATAAGGGGATTAGTGGGAAAACCCATTAAACATTAAAAATAGTGGTGGAAACTAATGATATGATATAAGAGATATTAATATAATCAACTACAAAGTTCATAGATACGTTTTTGACGTATCACATACATGCATATTAAATCCTATCGAATCTCCCTAAGCAATCAAACAAACATGTACATAACAGGATGGAGCAGCAATAAACATTTGTGAATAAAGGAAAAAAGAGAGAGCACAAATCTATCTTGTTTTCATGGTTTTGACCAGCAGCAGCTAAATCAAGTAGATGGAGCAGCAGTCGGAATAGCAGCCGCGGGAGCAGCGGTGCGCTTCCTGGGATGGAGCAATGATCGCCCCGCCGGTCATTGCCTAAGTTAGACCTTGTTGTCCTCCCTATTTAAGAAGAAGTGGTGGGAGGAGGAAGCACAGGGGGAGGTCGCGGGTGGTGGGAGATGGATGGCGTCAGCAGGATCCCAGTCACCGGCGCCGGAGGAGACATGTCAGAGATAAGTGGGACTGGACGATATCCCTATGGTACACGGACCTGCACCCCCTTTTAGCCATGATGCCCATGACGACCATGACATGTAGGCGCACATCCTGACACTCCAACCGACCTAACCTGTCGTGCAACACCATGAATTCCATGAAGGCTCCCTAAACCAGAAGTACATTGAAGGAATGTCACGAGATCAACTTAACATGCAAGACATCCAAGACCTAACGGGCAACATGGAGGCACCTACCACCAACGCCTATATATATTGAAGACCATTCACTCGAAGTTAAGTTTCCCATCTATGCTCAAGTGGAAGCCCTAGCTGTCATAGTCTCCATAGCCCTAAACCCTAGATTCATCTACTATCTCGTCGGGTGCATCTATAAACCCGACGAGATCCATCTTGTTATAGTCTTGTATGATCTTGTGATCACACCATGAATAAAGTCTGAGGGAACTTCATCATCAACTTCATTGTCTTTGATCCAAACATGTTGTCCCGAGCCCCTACCAAACAAATAAACACTCTTCCGACCTTCAGGATTGTGATTGTCGAGAGATCCTGAAACAGTCCTTTGTCAGTTGATGCACCAGGTAGGGGGTGCACGTGTCATACATATCGGATATACATCAACCTCTCCGGGAAGTATATCGGCCAGAAGCGATCACGAGGTGAGGCTCTCGACGCCTCAATGGCGTCACCATAGGCCTTCCCACCAAGAGGAGTCCACCCCTCCGCGGAAAGCGGCCTGATCTAAACATGGAGGTCCCAATGTCATACCGATGACTCTAGTCACGCAGGCATACGCCCCACGTAGGTAGTGCCCTTTTGATCCACAGTTGGCTCCCTCTATCCTTACATCATCGAAGGAACTAGTGCGACATCCAAAAGTAGCGGCTCATTCGCGCGCTGATTGTTGGCTCACGCGAAAGCTCTACGAAGGATTCAAGATGACATTCGCCTCTGGCTTGGCGGGGAGCTGCAGTCGGGAGGTTCTCCACATTTGCGGCGGAGCCTTAGCGTACATGTTGAGGACCAAAGCAAAGGCCATTTACTGGTCGATTCTGGTGGACAAACCTGCACCACTTGGAAGGAGTAAGTCATGGATGAACATTGAGATCACCTTCTCGAGGTTGACCGTCTAGGGTTCGACCTACTTCCAGGGGAAAGCCCACTCCTGGTGAGCCCCAACCATCGCCAACTCTCCAATAGATAGGATGTTGATCGATGGAAGATGCTCATGCTCCCTCATCACGCTTGCTGCCCTCGATCGTATCCAGATACATCGCCGGTTTATTCTCCCGTTGGTCAAGGAGATCAAGGGGATTATACCTGGAATAGTCGGGACACCGCTAGGCTAGATCTCCCGTTGGTTTTTCAGACCATTGCTGATGCACGGAGACGCTGCGAAACTGAAAAGGAGAGGGAGAATTTGGATCGCATGTTAGAGGATCACAGGAAGTCGCTGTACCCCGGATGCGATGATGGTCTGAAAAAGCTGGGCTGCACACTGGATTTGCTGAAATGGAAGGCACAGGCAGGTGTAGCTGACTCGGCATTTGAAAACTTGCTGAAAATGTTGAAGAATATGTTTCCAAAGAATAACGAGTTGCCCGCCAGTACGTACGAAGCAAAGAAGGTTGTCTGCCCTCTAGGTTTAGAGGTTCTGAAGATACATGCATGCATCAACGACTGCATCCTCTACCGCGGTGAATACGAGAATTTGAATGAATGCCCGGTATGCACTGCATTGCGTTATAAGATCAGAGGCGATGACCCTGGTGACGATGTTGAGGGCGAGAAACCCAGGAAGAGGGTTCCCGCTAAGGTGATGTGGTATGCTCCTATAATACCACGGTTGAAACGTCTGTTCAGGAACAAAGAGCATGCCAAGTTGTTGCGATGGCACAAAGAGGACCGTAAGTCGGACGGGGAGTTGAGACACCCCGCAGATGAAACGCAATGGAGAAAGATCGACAGAGAGTTCAAAGATTTTGCAGCTGACGCAAGGAACATAAGATTTGGTCTAAGTACAGATGGCATGAATCCTTTTGGCGAGTAGAGCTCCAGCCATAGCACCTGGCCCGTGACTCTATGCATCTACAACCTTCCTCCTTGGTTGTGCATGAAGCGGAAGTTCATTATGATGCCAGTGCTCATCCAAGGTCCGAAGCAACCCGGCAACGACATCGATGTGTACCTAAGGCTATTAGTTGATGAACTTTTACAGCTGTGGGGCAGACCTGGTGTCCGTGTGTGGGATGAGCACAAAGAAGAGGAATTTGACCTACGGGCGTTGCTTTTCGTAACCATCAACGATTGGCCTGCTCTTAGTAACCTTTCGGGACTGTCAAATAAGGGATACAATGCATGCACGCACTGCTTACATGAGACTGAAAGTGTACATTTGCCAAATTGTAAGAAGAACGTGTACCTTGGGCACCGTCGATTTCTTCCGAAAATTCATCCAGTAAGAAAGAAACGCAAGCATTACAACGGCAAGGCAGATCACCGGCCGAAGCCTGCGGAACGCACTGGTGCTGAGGTATTTGATATGGTCAAGGATTTGAAAGTCATCTTTGGAAAGGGTCCTGGCGGACAATCAGTTCCGAAGGGAGCTGACGGGCACGCAGCCATGTGGAAGAAGAAATCTATATTCTGGGAGCTAGAATATTGGAAAGTCCTAGAAGTCCGCTCTGCAATCGACGTGATGCACGTTACGAAGAATATTTGCGTGAACCTCCTAAGCTTCTTTGGCGTGTATGGGAAGACAAATGATACAAAGGAAGCACGGCAGGACCAGCAACGTTTGAAAGACCCTGATGACCGGCATCCGGAATGGTTTCAAGGTCGTGCCAGCTACGCTCTGACCAAAGAAGAGAAGGTCATCTTTTTTGAATGCCTGAGCAGTATGAAGGTCCCGTCTGGATTCTCGTCCAATATAAAGGGAATAATAAACATGGCGGAGAAAAAGTTCCAAAACCTGAAGTCTCACGACTACCACGTGATTATGACGCAATTGCTTCCGATTGCTTTGAGGGGGCTCCTGCCGGAAAATGTTCGAGTAGCCATTGTGAAGCTATGTGCATTCCTCAATGCAATCTCTCAGAAGGTAATCAATCCAGAAGTTCCACGGTTACAGAACGATGTGATCCAATGTCTTGTCAGTTTCGAGTTGGTGTTCCCGCCATCCTTCTTCAATATTATGACGCACCTCCTGGTTCACCTAGTCGAAGAGATTTCCATTCTCGGTCCTGTATTTCTACACAATATGTTCCCCTTCGAGAGGTTCATGGGAGTATTAAAGAAATATGTTCGTAACCGTGCTAGGCCAGAAGGAAGCATCGCCAAGGGCTATGGAAATGAGGAGGTAATTGAGTTTTGTGTTGACTTTGTACCTGACCTTAAGCCGATTGGTCTTCCTCGATCGCGGCACGAGGGGAGACTAAGTGGAAAAGGCACGATCGGAAGGAAATCAACGATATGTATGGACGGCCATTCTCTGACTGAAGCACACCACACTGTACTGACCAATTCCAGCTTGGTGGCTCCGTACTTTGAGAAACACAAGAATATTTTACGCTCGGACAACCCGGGGAAGCCTGAATCCTGGATATAGGAAGGCCCACATGGAGACTTTCGGCAGTTGGTTGAGAAAACATTTAATGAATGACAATGATGTTGTAGATCAGCTGTACATGTTGGCCAAGACACCATCTTCGACTATAACGACTTTCCAAGGGTACGAGATAAATGGGAATACATTTTACACGATCGCCCAAGATAAAAAGAGCACCAACCAAAACAGTGGTGTCCGCTTTGATGCAGCAACCGAGAATGGGCAAAAGGTCACATATTATGGTTACATAGAGGAGATATGGGAACTTGACTATGGACCCTCCTTTAAGGTCCCTTTGTTCCGGTGCAAATGGTTCAAGCTAACAGGAGGTGGGGTAAAGGTGGACCAGCAATACGGAATGACAATGGTGGATTTCAACAATCTTGGTTACCTTGACGAACCATTCGTCCTAGCGAAAGATGTCGCTCAGGTTTTCTATGTGAAGGACATGAGTAGCAAACCGAGGAAACGGAAAGATAAGAAAACGATCAGTACATCATGCGATGATCCAAAGCGCCACATTGTTCTTTCAGGGAAAAGAAACATCGTGGGAGTGGAGGACAAGATAGACATGTCAGAAGATTATAATATGTTTGCTAAAATTCCGCCCTTCAAAGTGAACACCGACCCAAGCATTAAGTTAAATGATGAGGATGCTCCATGGATACGGCACAATCGTAAGCAAGCAGGGACACAAGGGAAGAAATGATGTGTAATAATTTATTGTACCAAACTTTGTTGAATGGATCATGTGAATTATATTACCCGTGATGTGTTTGGTGTCCATTTTCGAATGATTCGAGATACCACTGATGATACATGAAATTTGGAGTGATTTAGTCATACTCCTGCCTAGGCGTATAATATGCATACTCGTAGTCTTCATAGCCGCCGCCGTTGTACTGGTAGTCGTCGCCTTCTAAGTTGCCGCCGTCGTCGTCGCTGCTGTCGTCGCTGTCGTCGGGCGGCGCTCGTGGCTCGAACTGAGGGTAGCGCAGGCGGGGGATATCGCCGGCCGTGATGTAGTCCATGACGCTCTGCAGAGTCCGGCCGTACCACCATAGCCGACGGCCGGCCTCGTGGAAGTTCCCAGGAGGCAGACCGTCCTCCTCATACCTGGCGAGCGCCCTCTCACGCCGATTGATGAAGAAGGCGTCCCAAGTATGCTGGTTATCGGGATGCCAGCGGGGATTCATGCACTGCTCCGGCGTGAGGTCGAGGTAGTAGTGGTTCGTGATGGCCGCCCGGCGCGCAGTACCCTGAGGGACGGGAGGGACCGGCACGCCGCCGGCGCTTAGGCTCCAGCCGGTGGGGACGCGGTAGCCCGGTGGGCAAGGGTAGTTCGAGGCGCAAAGCTCCTCCACCTGCTGGTAGGTTAGAGTGGGTGCGGTGGAAGCCATGAGAGAGTGATGAGAGATTGTAGAGATGTGATAATGCTGGCCAAGCCGGGCTACATATATGTAGTGAGAAATGGCGGGAAAAATGGGAGCGGGAAGACAGGAGGCGGGAAGAAAGTGGCGGGAAGAAAGAGGCGGGAAGACAGGGAAGAAATGGCGGGAAGAAGAGGAATCCAGAGCTGGTCATCTAACCTTTAGTCCCGGCTGGTTGGTGCAACCGGGACTAAATGTGGTTTTTGTGTCATCTAAGAAAACTGTCGGTGGGATAAGGACGTTTGGGTAAGCTTTAGTCCCGGCTGGAGGGTGCAACCGTGACTAAAGCTGTCGGCAGGATAAGGACGCGTGGGTAGCGCTCGACGCCCTGTCGGAGGAACAAGACAAAACAGAAGCGGCGCCGTGCCTATAAAAGGAGCATCGATACGCGGGAAGATAGAGGCGTGAAGAAATGGCGGGAAGACATAGGCGGGAAAGAACTGGCGGGAAGACTGGCCGGGAAAAACTTGTGGGAAGACAGAGGCGGCCGGGAAGAACTTCTCTGAATTTTTTGATATATTATTTGTATTTTTAACATTTTGAATTGAATTAGTTTTATTTTTCTTAATTTTTTGATATATTATTTGTATTTTTAGAATTTTGAATTGAATTAGTTTTATTTTTCTGAATTTTTTGATATATTATTTGTATTTTTAACATTTTGAATTGAATTAGTTTTATTTTTCTGAATTTTTTGATATATTATTTGTATTTTTAGAATTTTGAAATGAATTAGTTCTATTTTTCTGAATTTTTTGATATATTATTTGTATTTTTAACATATTGAATTGAATTAGTTTTATTTTTCTTAATTTTTTGATATATTATTTGTATTTTTAAGATTTTGAATTGAATTAGTTTTATTTTTCTGAATTTTTTGATATATTATTTGTATTTTTAACATTTTGAATTGAATTAGTTTTATTTTTCTTAATTTTTTGATATATTATTTGTATTTTTAGAATTTTGAATTGAATTAGTTTTATTTTTCTGAATTTTTTGATATAATATTTGTGTTTTTAACATATTGAATTGAATTAGTTTTATTTTTCTGAATTTTTTGATATATTATTTGTATTTTTTAGATTTTGAAAAAGAAAAAGTATTTTGAAAAATACCTTTAGTCGCGGTTGGCCTGACCAACCGCGACTAAATGTCGTTGCGCGCGGGAACGCAAAAACCCGCCAAAAAACCCTTTAGTCGCGGTTGGTCTGGCCAACCGCGACTAGCAGTTACCCTTAGTCGCGGGTCGTCTCCCCACCCGCGAATAACGGGGGGGGGGCTATAAATACCGTCGCCTCCATTCTCGTCTTCTCCGATTCTTCTCTGCCGCGCGCCGAAGGCCTGCCGCGCCGTCGCCCTCGCCCTCGACGCCGCCCGCCGTCGCCCGTCGCCTCGGCCGCCCGCCGTCGAGGGCGCGCGCCTCGCCCTCGACGCCGCCCGCCGCCGCTGCCGCCGTCGCCTCGCCCTCGTACTGCCGCGCGCGAGATCGTGGAGAGAGAGAGGGCGCCGCGGCCAGTGCCACCGGAATTTTTTCTTTTTTTCTTTTTTTGTTCTTTTTAATTTTAACTAGTTAATTAGTTTAACAAAAACGGTAAAATAACTTAAAACTTGATAATTAACAAAAAAACCGTAAAATTTGATAATTAACAAAAAAAACGTATATAAAACTTGATAATTAACAACAAAAAAAGTAAAACTTGATAATCAATATATATACAACGACCCCGCTCGTCAATGTACAACGATCCCGCTTTAAAAAAATGTACACGACCCCGCGCATATACGGAGAGGGGGCGGCGAGGGGGCGGCGATGCGCCACCCCCCTCGCCGCCCCCTCCGTATACGCGCGGGGTTTTTTTTGTTCGCGGCGCGTACTGCTCGCCGTCGTGGAGAGAGGAGAGAGGCGCCGCTGTGTAAAAAAACTAAAATTTCACTTAATATTAAGTTTGTCTAAAAAATGAACTAATTAAAATTTCACTTAAAAAAGAACTCAAATTTGACTTACAAAATTTGACTTAACCACCGCGCGTATACGGAGGGGGGAGCGAGCCCCTCGTCGCCCCGTCCGTATACGCGCGGTGTTTTTTTTGGGATCGAGAGGGGGCGGCGAGGGTTATACAGGAACCAGCTCCTCTGACTTTGCTCTTGCAAAGTCAGAGAGCTATAGTACCCTGACTTTGCCTGTTTTGAACCGTTGGATCGCGAATAAACGTCCTAGATCTAACCATACAGGGACGCGAACAGTGTCGCGTACAGTGTTTTCTACAGTACCGGGTTACAGTATTTTTGTCCACAGTATTTTCGCTACAGTACCCGGGGCACATTGTTCGATCTACAGTGTTAGATCTGGGGCGTTTATTCGCGATCCAATGGTTCAAAACAGGCAAAGTCAGGGTACTGTAGCTCTCTGACTTTGCAAGAGCAAAGTCAGAGGAGCTGGTTCCGGTTATACATGTGTGTTGTCCTCGCCTCCCTCTCCGTGACGCCGTCGTCTGCCGCCCCGTCTCGCGCTCTACCGCGACACCCTCTCCCACCCCTTCCTCGCCCCCTCCTTTTGCCACCGCCCTTTCGCCACCGCCACCGCCACCGCCCCCCTTCTTCACTTAATTAATTTGTTTTTACTACATGTTTTCAGGACTGACATAATGGCGGACGATAGAGCTGACCCGATTATGGACAGCTATGATCCGGACGGTGAAGCCCATATGTTCGGCATCATAAACGGCGATATTCTATATGTGCCGACCGGACAAGAAGAAGATGATATCTCTTCTTATCTGAACCTTGACGGTGAAGATGAAGGGCGCCGTCAGCAAGATGATGCCGAACAAACGTCGATAAACGACGATCTTCAAATGGAAGTAGCAACCACCTCCGGCGCCGAGGTATATATATACATTGAGCCTCTGGTGATACAAACTAACTGATTTGAATAAATATGTGTGTACTAACGCGCGCGACTCTCTTTCTTATTTTAGCCCTCGGCCGGATCGTCGAAACAATCGAGTACGTCGTCAAAGCGTGGCGCAACCAAGACGATGAAACAAGGAGAAACATGCACCATCGAGGTTGTCGACAGTGCAACCGGCAGGCCGCTGGAGCCCCGCAAGAACGCCACCAAGTTTGTCAGCCAATGCGGAGCTGTTGTTAGAGACAACGTCTCGATCACCGTCCAGGAGTGGAATAAGCCAAAGAAGGCCCGAATTGGTTTCACTTTTGTCGATAAGAGAACAAAAAAAGATTGCTTCAAGAAGCTTATGGAACATTTCGTTCTACCTCTGGAATACAACAAATTCGATGAGGAGGGTAACAAGATTGAGGAAAACAAGGAGAGGAGGAGGCTAGTCAAACATTTCGCTCTTCATAAGATGGCCGACGCATTCCGGAAATTCAAGCAAAATCTAGCCCATGACTTTGTCAAGCAGAACAAGACTCCGGATTTCAAAGGACAATATGAGAAACTGACACATGATTGGCCAGAATTTGTGAAGCAAAAGAAATCGAAGCAGTTCATTCAAATAACGAAAAAAATAAGGAAAATGCGGCTAAGAAGGAGTACAATCATATTATGGGGCCAGGAGGGTATCGCCTTTGGGAGCCTAGGTGGGAGAAGATGGAGAACGAGCTGAGGGCGTGAGGAATCCGTCCAGGTACGGAGGGATGGGACCCAAGGGCCAAAAGCTGGTGGTACGGGCATGGGGGAACGCTGAACCCGGAGACAGGGGAGTGTGTTTACCGGGGCAAAATAATTAAACCCACCCAAGCCCTTATTGACGCAATGAGGGATGCTCAAGAGGGGAAGATCAAGTTCAACAGAGAGAACGACGCGCTGACAAAAGCCCTCGGGAATCCTGAACACGGAGGACGTGTACGAGGCATGGGGCACATTCCGTGGAAAATAGGGTTCCCCCAGAACGATGACCCGTACGGTTACAGAAGCCGTAAGAGAAAGATGGATCGGGAAGCAGATGTTGTGGCGCGGTTGGCATCGGAAATGGATGTGATGAAGAAAACCGTGAGTGTACTAGTAGCCGAAAGAGATGCAGCTCGGGCGCAGCATGAAGATCATCCAGCGGATCTCGGAAGCCAGCAGCGGAGAAGTAGCGTGGCTTCCACGGAGGCCCCACCGGCTGGTGCAGATGCACCGACGATCGAAATTACTGCACCGGAGCCTCTGGTGGTCGAAATTACTGCACCGGAGCCTCCTCACTACCCCGTGGACGATATAAAGGAGATGAAAGAATGTCATCTGTATTATCCTATCGGGAACATGTCCATGAAGGTAGCCATCGGCAGTGCTTTACCATGTTTACCTGGAGCACTCCACCACAACAACCCCATTCAAGATGGCTATGCTCGTGTCACGGTGGAGGACATAGTCCAAGGGTTTGAGGGCCTGGAGATTGACATTGCTACACCTGAAGGGGTGAAAAGACTTGCAGATGTCAAGCACCATTTCATTCTATGGCAAAAGAAGTTTATCAAGTTTCCAGGCGAGGCGCCAAGGACAACAAGTTCACCTACACCTCCGTCACATCAGCCGACGCCGCCCCCCAGTCCACAACGTCCGGCGGGTGATCAGCCGCCGCCCCCCAGTCCTCGTCCGGCGGGTGATCAGACGCCGCCCCCCAATCCACCTCCGGCAAAGAAGCAGAAGCAATCCTGGATTATTAACCCGGACCCTTATGTACCTAAGACCACAAAGGTACCGGAGCCATCACTGAAGCCTCTCCCCACAAGGCCTTGGGAACGTAGTGCCGAGGAAACTGCCGCGGCCGCGGCTGCTGATTATGAGAAATGGAAGGCGGACTGCAAGAAGAAAAGAGAGCCCGAGCCCAAGCCAGTATTTTCTGATGAGCAAAAGAAGTGGGCTAAGTCATTTTTGAGCACACCGTCCCAAGCCGCGAAGAATCGGCCTGGCGACTATGCACGTGAACTTCGTAGGCAGGCACTCATGTTGAAGGAGAAGAAGGAGAAAGAATTAGCAAGTAAAAAAAGCGGGAAACAAGTTGCACAGCTCGGGGAACAAAGTAAACAATCGATTGCCCCGCTCATAGTGGAAGCCGCCGGTCCGGATGCCTCCGATATCATAGCAGCTGCGGAAGCACAGGGATTGACTGTAACGAGTGCCAGAGAACAAGCGGCCAACTTAGGTATGACTCTTCGTGCAGTGTTAGGCCTTGAGGAGGCGCCAATGAGTGAACCAGTAATTACATATGTGCTGAATGGGCCCCTCGTCGAGCCTGCGCAGGAAGAGGATCTACCTCAACAAATGAAAAATCTGCTAAATTGGTACAAGGGTTACATAAAAAATAAAAACGCCAAAGAATATATTTATGCGGAAGTTAGACATGAGCATCACTTCAAACATTACTATATAACAATTCATATGAGTGAATTGTTCCAGCTTTTCAATCTGCGCAAGCTCGACAAATCTATTATCAGTTGCTACGTTCTGTAAGTGATTTATTTCTACCCCATCTCGTTCATTGCCTGCACTATATATATGTCCTAACTATATTGTTGTGTACGCTATTATGCAGAATGAAGATTGAGGAATGCAGAGTAAAGAACATCCATGATGTTGGGTTCATTGACCCACACATCGTTAATGGATATGTGTTAGAAAAACACCCCGCCGACGTGGAGGAAGACCTGTGGCGGTTTCTTACAAAGCAGGAACTCAAAAGTGATATTCTATTTCCTTACCATTTTGGGTGAGTGTTTCTGTCTTGAGCACATTCACTTTTGTTTACTCCATGCATGGTATGTGGCTAATCGATGAGTTATGCATGACTGTACATGTATCGTGTCCGCAGGTTCCACTGGATTCTGCTAGTAATTCAATTTCACGACTCCAGAGTTCTCATCCACGACTCTCTGAATATGGATCCAAAGCTTTGGGCCAACATTAGAAAAATGATGCAGAAGTAATTATTTTCATTCATTTGCGCTCTATATCGATCGGCCTATTTCGTTCATTTCCTAATATCAAGTAACTAATAACTCTCTTGTTCATTTAATTTTCTTTGCCTCGTAGGGTTTGGAGACGGTTCGTAAATGAAAAGGTCGGTGAATTCAAAAAAGAGCTACAATTTAAAAGGTCAGTGGCTGGGACTGGGGATATTCAGCTACCGGGGACCAATCTATGTGGATACTATGTTTGTGAGATGATCCGGAGATACACCTCTGAGCGGGTTCCGACTGATAACAATGTCAAGAGGAATAACCTCCGGGAGATGCTTAGTCCTGATGACCCACAAGTATAGGGGGTGTATCGTAGTATTTTCGATAAGTAAGAATGTCGATCCCAACGAGGAGCAGAAGGTGTTGACAAGCAGTTTCGATGAAGGATTCACTGTAAATGCTCACAGACAAGTATTCAGGGGGTTTTGATGTAACAGTTGAATAAAGTACGAGTAAGTAAAGTGCGAGAGTAACAATTGCAGCGAGTGGCCCAATCCTTTTTAGCACAAAGGACAAGCTGGTTTGTTTACTTATAATGACCAAACGTTCTCGAGGACACACGGGATTTTAGTCTAGTGCTTTCGCTACATACGGCTAAATAATCTTCATTGTTATGATAAGTGTTGTGTGGGTGAACCTATGCTAATGTACCGCCCTTCCTAGGACTAATACATACTTGTGATTATACCCCTTGCAAGCATCCGCAACTACAAGAAGGTAATTAAGAATAAATCTAACCACAGCCTTAAACTCTGAGATCCTGCGATCCCTCCTGCATCGATATACCAACGGGGGTTTAGGTTTCTGTCACTCCGGCAACCCCGCAATTGGCAAACGAATACAAGATGCATTCCCCTAGGCCCATAAATGGTGAAGTGTCATGTAGTCGACGTTCACATGACACCACTAGAAGAATAACACCACAACTTAAATATCATACCATTGAATATTACTCAACCATAGTTCACTACTAACATTTAGACTTCACCCATGTCCTCAAGAACTAAACGAACTACTCACGAGACATCATATGGAACATGATCAGAGGTGATATGATGATGAATAACAATCTGAACATAAAGTTGGTTCAATGGTTTCACTCAATAGCATCAACAACAAGTAGAGATCGATACCGGGAGAGTTTCCCCTATCAAACAATCAAGATCAAACCCAAATTGCTACGGCGGTGACGGTGTCCAGCGGTGGAGACGGCGGTGATGATGGTGGAGATGATGATGATGGTGATGGAGATGATGTCCAGCTCGATGACGGTGACGATGGCGTCGATTTCCCCCTCCCGGAGGGAATTTCCCCGGCGGATTCCTGCCCGCCGGAGAGCTCTTTTCTCTCGGGTGTTCTCCGCCCCGCAGAGGCGGCTGTAACTCTTCGCGAGGTACCCTCTGTGGCTTAGGTTTTCGGGACGAAGGGTTTCGCGAAGAAAAGGAGGCGAAAGGGGCTATGGGGCCCCCACACCACATGGTGGCGCGGCCAGGCCATGGGCCGCGCCGCCCTATGGTGTGGGCCCACCCTGGGTCCAGCTGGCTCCTCCTTCTGGCTTCCTTCGTCATCTTGAAAAATAGGATTTTTGGTATAATTTCCTTCCACAGTTGATCTTCCGAAATATTGCGTTCTGACGGTGCTTTTTCCAGCAGAATCCTGGCTCCGGTGCTTGATCCTCCAATAATGATGAAACATGCAAAATAGATGAAATAACATAAGTATTGTGTCCCAATATGAAATATATCAATGAATAACAGCAAATTATGATATAAAATAGTGATGCAAATTGGACGTATCAACTCCCCCCAAGCTTAGACTTCGCTTGTCCCCAAGCGAAACTGAGCTCAGTAAACAGGACCACGTGTTTATGGAGTGAAGAGTCGATAAATAAAATACGGACAAGAAGCATCATATTCATTCACACAAGACATTATAGTAAACAACTTCCTCATATAACTCAACTTGAATCAAGTATAAGGTAATCACAAATAAAGGTGCATAAGAAATCATAGTTGGTGATGGCAAACTTCGTTCTTGGTTAGAGAACAATTAACAGATTACATTTATCTCATTGAGTAGCGCTCTCATGTTAAAGTTCATATGGCACAACTTGCATACTCAATCATAATGGTCTCCTCATGATCATTGATAACTTGCAAAGCTATATTCATTCAGATAAAACTTGAACTAAACAAGGAAGAATAAAAGACATGATGAAGCAAATCACAATATAATGGTTTGATCACAACTACTCAAATGCTTGCTTGAGATGGAGGGAAATAGGTTTACTGACTCAACATAAAGTAAAAGACAGGCCCTTCGCAGAGGGAAGCAGTGATTAAATCATGTGCTAGAGCTTTTTCAGTTTTGCAATCATATAAAGAGAATAAAAGTAATATTTTGAGAGGTGTCTGTTGTTGTCAACGACTGGTAGCGGGTACTCTAACCCCCTTGCCAGACAACCTCCTAAGAGTGGCTCCCATATTATTTTCATTTTATGTGGCACTCCTTCCAACCTTTCTTTCACAAACCATGGCTAACCGAATCCTCGGGTGCCTGCCAACAATCTCATACCATGAAGGAGTGCCTTTTTATTTTTGTTTTATTATGATGATGACACTCCCCCCAACCTTTGCTTTCTCAAGCCATGGCTAACCGAATCCTTCGGGTGCCGTCCATCAATCACATACCATGGAGGAGTGTCTATTTAGTTTAATTAATTTGGGACTGGGAATCCCATTGCCAGCTCTTTTTGCAAAATTATTGGATAAGTGGATGAAGCCACTAGTCCATTGGTGAAAGTTGCCCAACAAGATTGAAAGATAAAACACCACATACTTCCTCATGAGCTATAAAACATTGACACAAATAAGAGATACTAAGTTTTGAATTGTTTTAAAGGTAGCACATGAAGTATTTACTTGGAATGGCAGAAAATACCATGTAGTAGGTAGGTATGGTGGACACAAATGGCATAGGTTTGGTTTAAGATTTGGATGCACGAGAAGTATTCCCTCTCAGTACAGGTCTTTGGCTAGCAAGGTTAATTAGCAAGCATAAGAGTCGAGGGAAACAAACAAATATACATGTGATAGAAACAATCAGGCATCTTCCTTGTAAGCACAAACAATTTTAACTTCAGAATAATAAGCTATGAGCTAACAAGAAAGAAAGACAATGAAACAACTACATGTATTTCTCTTTTCTACTTAAACCTCAAGGTGTTGTTGCTATTGACCAATGCTAAGTTTGCCAAAACCAAATAGATTTATTCAATGCTCCCAAAGTGACACCAATACTAACAACAAGGCAAATCATATAGTAGAAATTGCAAACTAAAATAAGATGTGCAATACGTAAATGATAAAACTTCTCATTAATATTCCATAACGATAACTCACACCAAGGGATACATAGATAACCAACTAAAGGAGAGATACTTCCAAACTGCAACCCATCTTATATGATAACTTCCCTACTCATGATATGACACTACTTGACAATAAAAAGTAAAAGGTAGTGATAATGTGATACCGCGGCACTCCCCCAAGCTTGGAACAAACCAAGGGGATGCCAATACCGATGATGAATTACTCCTTTGGCGATGATGGTGATGAACTCCTCCCGCGCTTCTTACAGAACTCCTTCAACTTCAGTTTCTCAGCTTGACAATTCTGCACTAAGACTCGAAGAGATTCATTGTTATCTGAAGTTGGCGATGATGACCTTGTGATGCGAATCGAGTGGTATTCCAGCATTCTTCGGAGACGGCAATTCTCCTCCTGGAGTATCTCCACTTCTCTTCTTAGAGCCCGATATTGATCACAAAACTCATCGGTAGTCCGTAGAACTTCTTCCAACATAGGGAAGGAGTCGAGGCTAAGAGCGGGTGGTAAAGGTCCCTACAGGTTATGAGAAAGAGAACGTCGAGTGTCAACAGATCCCACCAAGATTTGCTTGCTCCCTCCGGCTTGCTGCTCTTGTCTTGATGGCACCTTCTTCACTTCTTCCTCCGAAAGCCCCTTGCCCTTGTTGTTGGAGGCCATGGTGCTTCTAGACCGAAAACAGATCCTGGCAGAAACAGCTCGAAACAAAACACCTCGAGAAAACGATATACGGACCTCCAGGGGTCCGGGGGATTATATAGCAAAAATTTTCATGACACAAGGAAAGTACCAGATCGAACCAGAGTCGGAAAGGGGCGACGAGGCGGCCAAACCATAGGGCGGCGCGGGCCCTGGCCAGGCCGCGCCGGCCTATGGTGGCAGCCCCTCGTGCGTCCTTTCCACTCCGTTTCGAACTCGTAATTTTTCATATTTTCCAAAAACAGCAAAAATATTGTTCGGAAAGTAAATTGCGTACTTTTCATTACCAGTACTGTTACCTATTCAAAGTCGAGTTCTGGCGGACTGTCAATTTGCCCTTTGATGTAAGCCTCCGGTGTTTCCACTTGAATAATATCAACATCAACATTATAAGAATCACCCGAGATATAATGCTTGAGTCTTTGTCCATTCACCACTTGCGTGGCATTGCCTTGGAGAGAGCTAATTTTAATTGCTCCTGAACGATACACCTCCTCGACAACATATGGTCCTTCCCATTTCGAGAGTAATTTCCCTGCAAAGAATCTGAGACGAGACCGATACAATAGGACTTCATCCCCAATATTAAATTCTCTTTTGATAATCCTCCTATCATGCCATTTTTTAACTTTCTCTTTAAAGAGTTTAGCATTTTCATAAGCTTCACTTCTCCATTCATCTAGAGAACTCAATTGCAACAACCTCTTATCACCGGCAAGCTTAGGATCTTTATTTAACTCTCTAACTGCCCAATAAGCTTTGTGCTCTAGTTCTAAAGGTAAATGACAAGCTTTCCCATAAACCATTTTATAAGGTGACATTCCCATGGGATTTTTATAAGCAGTTCTATAAGCCCATAGTGCATCCTTCAATTTACTAGCCCAATTCTTTCTAGTTTTATTAACGGTCTTTCCCAAAATAGATTTGATCTCTCTATTTGATAATTCTACTTGACCACTAGTTTGAGGATGATAAGCGGAAGCAATTCTATGATTCATACCATACTTAGCAAGAGTTTTTCTAAAACCTCCATGAATAAAATGAGAACCTCCATCAGTCATAATATATCTAGGCACTCCAAATCTAGGAAAAATAATGTCTAAAAGCATTCTTAAAGAGGTCTCACCATCATCACTTTTTGTAGGTATGGCTTCCACCCATTTAGTAACATAATCAACAGCAACAAGTATATGAGTGTTACCTTCTGAAGACGGAAAAGGTCCGATGAAGTCAAATCCCCAACAATCAAACGGTTCAATAACAAGAGTATAATTCATAGGCATTTCATTACGTCTGGAGATATTACCAACCCTTTGGCATTCATCACAAGATAAAATAAACTTTCTCGCATCCTTGAAGAGAGTTGGCCAATAAAAACCTGATTGTAAAACCTTTTGCGCGGTTCTTTCTCCGGCGTGATGTCCTCCATAAGCACTACCATGACATTTACTCAATATCTCTTGTTGTTCATATTCGGGAACACATCTTCGCATAATACCATCCACCCCTTCTTTATATAAGTGTGGGTCATCCCAGAAATAATGCCTCAAGTCATAAAAGAATTTCCTCCTTTGCTGAGCTGAAAAGGTTGGAGGCAAGTACTTGGAAACAATAAAGTTAGCATAATCAGCATACCAAGGACTGTCTCGCGAGCTCACCTTTATTACAGCCAATTGTTCATTTGGAAAACTATCATTAACAGGAACAGGATCATAAGCAATATTTTCCAATCTAGACAAATTATCAGCAACAGGATTATCAGCACCTTTCCTATCTACAATATGTAAATCAAATTCTTGCAAAAGAAGTACCCATCTAATAAGCCTCGGCTTAGCATCTTTCTTTGTCATAAGGTATCTAATTGCAGCATGATCAGTATGAATAGTAACTTTTGAATCAACAATATAAGATCTAAATTTATCGCAAGCAAAGACTACAGCTAATAATTCTTTTTCAGTTGTAGCATAATTTCTTTGAGCAGCATCAAGAGTTTTACTAGCATAATGAATAACATTCAGTTTTTTATCTACTCGCTGTCCAAGAACAGCGCCTACAGCAAAATCACTAGCATCACACATAATTTCAAAGGGTAAGTTCCAATCAGGAGGTTCAACTATAGGAGCAGTTGTTAAGGCTTTCTTAAGAGTTTCAAAAGCTTCCTTACAATCATCATCAAAAACAAATGGTACATCTTTTTGAAGAAGATTAGTAAGAGGTTTTGAAATCTTGGAGAAATCTTTAATAAACCTCCTATAAAACCCAGCATGACCAAGAACACTACGAATACCTTTAACATCCCTAGGATAGGGCATCTTCTCAATTGCTTCAACTTTAGCTCTATCAACTTCAATACCTCTCTCGGAAATTTTATGTCCCAATACAATTCCTTCATTAACCATAAAGTGGCATTTCTCCCAATTAAGAACAAGGTTAGTTTCTTCACATCTCTGCAAAACTTTATCAAGGTTTCGCAAGCAACTATCAAAAGAATTCCCATAGACGGAAAAATCATCCATGAATACCTCTACAATACTCTCACAAAAACCATGAAAAATAGCAGACATGCATCTTTGAAAAGTAGCAGGAGCATTACATAAACCAAAAGGCATGCGTCTATAAGCATAAGTTCCATAGGGACAAGTAAAAGTGGTTTTCTCTTGATCTTTAGCTTTAACAGCAATTTGTGAAAACCCAGAATAACCATCAAGAAAACAAAAATGAGTATTTTTAGACAATCTTTCTAGCATTTGATCAATAAATGGTAAAGGGTAATGATCTTTCTTAGTAACTTTATTAACTTTTCGAAAATCAATGCACATTCTATACCCTACAACTACTCTTTGAGGGATGAGCTCATCATTATCATTAGGCACAACAGTCATTCCTCCTTTCTTGGGAACGCAATGCACAGGACTAACCCATCTACTATCAGCAATAGGATATATAATACCAGCTTCAAGAAGTCTTAATACCTCATTCCTTACCACTTCCTTCATCTTCGGAATTAGACGACGCTGAGGTTCAACAACAGGCTTTGCATCATCTTCCATATTAATCGCATGTTGGCAAATAGAAGGAGAAATCCCCTTCAAATCATCAAGAGTGTAGCCAATAGCTCCTCGGTGTTTCTTCAATATTTCCAATAACCTTTCTTCTTCAAACTCTGAAAGCTTAGAACTAATAATAACAGGATATATTTTCTTATCATCAATATGAGCATATTTAAGATTATCAGGCAAAGGCTTTAATTCAAAAACAGGATCTTCCTTTGGTGGCGGTGTTGTACCCAAATCTTCCACCGGTAAATCATGCTTGAGAATAGGTTGGCGAAGAAAAATTTCCTCCAGCTCATCTCTTTCTTTCCTAAAGACTTCACTCTCGCTATCCTCCAAATGTTGCTGCAAAGGATTGTTAGGAACAAGAACAATAGATGCACATTGCTCCATTTTAAAATCATCACTAGGCAAATCAGCTTTATAAGGAGTTTTGGTAAATTTAGAGAAGTTAAACTCATAAGATTCACCAGCAAATTTAGTCAAAATTTTCTCTTTCTTGCAATCTATAATAGCTCCACAAGTATTTAGAAAAGGTCTACCAAAAATGATAGGACAATAATCACTAGCAGCAGAACCAAGTACCAAAAAGTCAGCAGGATATTTAATCTTACCGCATAAAACTTCCACATCTCGAACAATACCAATTGGAGAAATAGTTTTTCTATTAGCCAGCTGAATAACCACATCAATATCTTCAAGTTCACAAGAATCAATTTCGTGCATAATCTCCGTGTAAAGCTCATAAGGAATAGCACTAACACTTGCACCAATATCACATAATCCATAATAGCAATGATCACCAATTCTAACAGATAGCATAGGAACACTAGCTTGTTTGGGTTTATTAGGATGTGAAACAATATTAGAAGCATCTTCACAGAAAATAATATGACCATCCTCCACATTTTCGGTCACAAGATCTTTAACTATTGCAACAGCAGGTTCAACTTTTATTTGTTCTTCAGGTTCTATAGGTTTCTTTTCACTTTTATGAACCGCACTATTTATAACAGAGTACTCCTTCATTTTAGCAGGGAAATGAGTTTTTTCAATATAAGCTTCAGGAATAACATGATCAGCAGTTTCAACTACAACACATTTATTAATAGATGAATCAATTTTATCTTTATACGGTTCATGATACTTATCAAAATTCTTCTTTGGCAATTCATAATGAGAGGCAAAAGCTTTATAAAGATTTGCAGCAACTTGAGAATCAAGACCATATGTAGCACTCATATTACGAAATTTATCAGTATCCATAAAAGCTTCAATGCATTTATAATCATAAATTATACCTAATTCTCTATCCTTGTCGTTCTCCCAACCTTCAGTATTTTCTTGGATCCGATCAAGAAGGTCCCTTTTAAACTCTTCTTTGTTGCGTGTAAATGATCCAGAACAAGAAGTATCCAGCAAGGTCTTGTCTTGAAAAGAAAGTCTTGCATAGAAATTATCAATAATAACATTACCAGGAAGCTCATGAATGGGGCATTTGAGCATTAAAGACTTCAATCTCCCCCAAGCTTGGGCAATACTCTCTCCATCATGAGGCCAAAAATTATATATGCGATTCCGATCCTTGTGAATTTCACTTGGAGGATAGAACTTAGAATAAAACCGGGGCACAATATCATTCCATTCAAGAGAATCCCCATTATCCAGTAATTTATACCAATGCGCCACCTTACCGGACAGCGATAAAGAGAATAGTTTCTTCCTCACTTCATCCATAGCAATACCTGCACATTTGAATAACCCGCATAATTCATGCAAAAACAGTAAATGATCACCAGGATGGACAGTTCCATCCCCTTCATAGCGGTTATCCATAACACGTTCAATAATTTTCATAGGTATTTTATATGGTATCAATTCCTCACCTGGCGTTTCATCCACTACCGTTGCAGTAGTAGTAGATTTCCCAAATAAAAATTGAAGAGAAGATCTCTCCATAATGACTTATAGCAGCAGGCAGAAATAAAATCAGCACAAACAGTAAAGGTTTTCCTTACCAATTCCACTTACCAATAGCGCTTCACTCCCCGGCAACGGCGCCAGAAAATAGTCTTGATGACCCACAAGTATAGGGGGTGTATCGTAGTATTTTCGATAAGTAAGAATGTCGATCCCAACGAGGAGCAGAAGGTGTTGACAAGCAGTTTCGATGAAGGATTCACTGTAAATGCTCACAGACAAGTATTCAGGGGGTTTTGATGTAACAGTTGAATAAAGTACGAGTAAGTAAAGTACGAGAGTAACAATTGCAGCGAGTGGCCCAATCCTTTTTAGCACAAAGGACAAGCCGGTTTGTTTACTTATAATGACCAAACGTTCTCGAGGACACACGGGATTTTAGTCTAGTGCTTTCGCTACATACGGCTAAATAATCTTCATTGTTATGATAAGTGTTGTGTGGGTGAACCTATGCTAATGTACCGCCCTTCCTAGGACTAATACATACTTGTGATTATACCCCTTGTGTAACACCCCAAATTTCAATGAAAAGAAAGTTAGAGAATTCAGAAAGCAAAATTTCAAACCAACAAAAACTTTTCTTTTGCATATAGTACCATGCATAGGACCTGTGCATTTGAGTGATATGCCATGATGATTGTTGTTACTTGTATCTTGATGTGCTCTAAAACCCTAGAGTGATCATATGAAGATCACCAACCAAATAAATCAAAGTGGAAGAAAATTCCAATAAATACAAAACCCTAAAAACCCTCACTTATGCTCTATGGCATTTTTATAAATTTTGACCCTAGACCTATTTGGTCTTCACCATTAGTTGAATAATGTTATTAAACACTTATTACAACTTTTGGAACCAAGGTTTCACTTTTCAAATAAATTTCAAACACAATTTCCACTCACATGAGATATTGGCCAAATCTGCCAATTTTAGTCTGATCACCACTTTGAGCCCCTGCAATTCAATTTTTCCAAACCAATTCTTGCTAATTCTTTGCACCATTTCAAAGTCAACATCAAGGTGAACAACTTTGATGAAGATCACCCTGCCCAATTTCATCCTTGATCAATAGCTATGCTCATCCAAAGTTGCAACATCTTCACAAGTGCAACAATCTCCACTTAGCCATTTTGGCCAATCTTTGAATTCAAATTTTTCCACCACCACCTCCAATCACCTCTGGTCATTTACAACTTATCTCAACACTCACATTTCAAAAACTTTCACCTTTTGAATTATTTCAAATTTGGAGAATTTTGCAATTTGCAAAATATAGCACTATTTGACACTATTGGAAATAGTGTTCTATACACACCAAACCTACACTACACTACCCCAAATGGTTCCCCTGCCCCCTTTCACCCTGAATGGCAACATTGAAACCCTAGGGAGAGAGAGAGAACAAGCAAGACATGGCCATGCCGGCCCATGCCGGCCATGTTCTTCTCCCCCTCTCTCCATTGCTTCTCTACACTGGCCCTGGTGCCCACACTCGCCACCGCACACTCCTACCTCACCCTAGCCAAGCCACGGTCGAGCTCGACGCCAACCATCGCCGGAGATCGCGCGCCGAGATCAGCCCTGGATGCCGCTCGCGTCGCGCATGGACGCCACTGGCCACGCGCCGCGCAGCCACTCCGCACTCGCCCTGGACCCCCTGTGCACACGTTGAGCACCGCAGGGACACCGCGACGCCCTGCACACGCGCCCAGCCCAGACCCGTGACCGCCGGCGCCGGAGACGACGACTTGCTCCCGTACGCGCCGCGGCCGTCGTGGAAGCAATGCGACCCAACCAAGCCTCCCCCGACCAAGCTGTCGCTGCCGTTAGACTCGCCTGGACCCGTAGAGCATCGCCATGACCACGCCTAGCTCGACCAGCCGCCGGAGAAGCCGCGCCATGGTCGACCTTGCCACTGCCCCGCACCCCTTGCTCAATCCTATAAATAGAGCGTTCCCTGGAAGCAACTGAGCACACCACCTCACTCCCCACCCTTCACAACCTCGCCTAGCACCGTTAGCCACCTCGATCGTCGCCGGAGCAAGTCCAATCGCAAGCTCGGAGCCGCGGAAGCCCTGGAGAAATCGCCATTGATCCAGGCCACCTCGAGCTCCGCCACTGCTACCAGCTGCTTCACCGTCGTCTACACCTTCCCCGAGCACACTGCCATCCCTCGCTGGAGCCGCGGTGAGCTCTCCGACCCCCTACCCTCGCCGCCAACCTCCCTGCCTCTCGCCGGAGAAGACGACGCACCAGCGCCGTCCGATCCCGATCTAATCCTACGTCCCACAATAAAACATACCGTTTCGGGTTTAAAAAGAGGCTGACAGGCGGACCCCACCCTGTCAGGCAGCCCACGCGGGCACAGACGCGTGGTGGGCTGGCCGTGGGCCTGTTTAAATGATTTGGCCCAGTAGCTTTTCCCGCCGGCCCTTTTTATTCAAACTTAGATTAATTAATTCAAATGAATTTGAATACTGCCTCCATTTTGAAATTCAACCATTTCAAATTGGCTAAACCAAATTTAGTGAATTTTATATTGTTAGAAAGCCACTGAAATTCTCTACAACATGCCACTGGCCTCATGGTCAAATTCTTTGTAGAATTAATGTGACAAAAATAACAAGGCAGGGACTATTCCCTATTCAAATAATTCTTAAAAATCAACCAAAATAGATATTAAGTTAATTCCAACTCTAATAGCTCACATTTGACTTACACTAATTGTTTATGCAATAAAATGGTGTGGTCACTTTGCATGATCATGCCATGGTTTAATGAATGGATATTTTGACTAGTTTAACTAGTTGATATTGTCCAAAACTATTAAAGTTAATTTGTGTGAAGCCTTACACTTCACTTAAAACTTGTCTCACATGGATTCATGGGATGTTTGGACCCCTGGTCCCAAACTCTCTTATATGAATTATTTGAGATTTAAATCCAAGGTAGGGTTATTTAAATGGTATGAGGTGACCCACCTCATTTAAATCATTTTCCCAAATGATGATGATGATGAACATTTGACTTAGGTCAAGATGAGTTCATCCATGATTGTTGGAGAAATTAAATCTTAAGAAGATTTCAATGAGAGGAAATTATTTCTCAAGAACCCTATGGAAACTATCATTTACATATAGAATACAAATCATATTTAAATCCCACAACCCATGCACCCTAGTTTATTTATGTGTGTGCATAGAGTAGTTTGTGTGTTTATTTGTGATGTGTGGAATAGCCATGGAATTAGTGAGTAATTATACTCGTATTCAAATTTAGACGGTAGCACCGGAGAGTACGCCGAAGAAGAAGGTTGCTACCAGGAGGAGGAAGAGGAACAGTTTGAGAACTACCAAGGCAAGCTAAATTACTATGCAAGCTTTTATTCTTGCCAAGTGCAAAGCCCCTTGGGGCAAGGCACCATGTCTTACCTTTTCTTATGTGAACCCATCCCAAGTTTTTACTTGTTTTCCAAATGATTTTCCTTTTATAGTTAACTTTGGTCAAAATACAAGTGGTTTTTAGAGTAGGGAGTTAGCCTTTCCAAGCAAAGCAAGGTAGCACCTCTCATGAATTAGAGCTAGTGCTAATGAACTAACCTTAACTACTCTAGATGGGAACTTTGTGATTTTGAAAGGATTTTTAAACCTTGGAATGAAGATGCATTCCATTGAATGAGTTTTGAAGGTGAATATGACCAAGAGAAGATGGTGATTTTTGATAAAACATGATGTGGGTTTGAATGCGATACCTTTCCAATTCTCAAGTACCCCCACAATACCTGATTATGGGTAGGGCTTAACTGGAAGTTTATGCGTCTTAGTATGGGTTCCCTCTAAACAAGCGTCATCGGGGTTATGCCGAAAGCTGCCTCTGACAAGGGATTAACTTGTCAATGCCTATGGATTGTAGGCTAGGGTTTAGTTAGAAGTAGAGGGTAAGTAGATCTCGAAGGTTTCAGCCGAAAAGTACTCGACGATTGTGAAAACTAGGGTTTGCAGACAATGATTCGATTGATTCTTTGTCCCTCGACTCCCCCTTATATATGAGGTGAAGCCGAGGGATTCGTGCTATACAAGTTTACAGAGTCCGGGACGGTTTCTAACTCATCCCGCCAGATTACAAACAACACTTCCTATTACAACTCTATCTTTCCTTAGTAAATCTTGGGCTCCCGAATCTTCTTATTCTTCGGGTATTTGGGCTTCCAGTAAACCCCGGGTACCATCTTCGGCAGGCCCATTTGGGATGCCTATGTCAGTAGCCCCCGAGATTTTGTTTGAATCGTAGAGTCAGGGAAAATCTCCATTGTTTATTTTTACTCGAAAGCTTTAACCTTTTATATTTCTTCACATAAAATTCTATATTGTACAGGGATACTGGTAATTGGGGCTAGTTCATCTGACGGATCAGGTACTAGTTAACTGCTCTAGTGGCAATCCGCAAAAACCTACTTCAAAATCACGTCCCCGGACATGATCTCGGGATACTGGTGTAAACGTCGACAGGTGCCGCTTAAGGTCTTACCATTCTGTCGAGTCCCAGTCAAATTTATCGGGTACCTAACGCGTCCGTTAGGATTTTTCTTCGTATCTGTTGATACGGATAAAAGTAGCAGAGCGCAGTCTTTGGCGATGCCACGCCCAGCAGAACGGATCTGGGGTCTTACCTTCGCAAATTTGCGGCATTCAGAAATTGATCGCAACTTCGGCGTTCTGAGAATATATTGTCGAGTGCTTTTCCGGCTGTTGGAATGGCACATTTTATCGAGTCATATATGACTTATATTGTTCTCCCGATGGGAGTATATGTAGAGTTAATTATAACTCGAAATATACTCTCTTGTTTTTCTATTTTTGTTAATTTCATCGGGCACGCGAACAGCGTTCCCGATGGGAGTAGCCCCCGAGGCTACAACCAAGAACTTGTGCTTGGTTGTAGGCTCAACATTTTAGTCCACCTTGTCGCTATATTTTCATTACTTCCCAATATGATCTCTTTCTTCTTCTCTCTTTTTTTATCTCTCGGGTGCGCGAACAGCGTTCTCGATGGGAGTAGCCCCCGAGACTACAGCCAAGGACTTGTGCTTGGTTGTAGGCTCCCGCAATTTCTATATTTGTCATACTCGAAAATTTACTTTTTCCTGAAGTAGCCCCCGAGCATTTGGGCAAAAACTTGTATTTGATCAAAGGCTCCCGAAGTATTGAATAATTCTTTCTGTCGCCACTTTTCTTTTATTTTTCTTGTCGACATACTTCCCTTAATCAAATTTACTTCATCCTTCTCGAATAGTCGTGAGTTTTCTGCCCTGTGGGTCCATTGCTTCGACCATGTTGACACGTCGTGCAAGTAGTGGACACACGTCCTCCGCTTTTCCTGGCGCACGTACGGTAACGCCTATTTCAGTAAAAATACTCTTTTGCCCTTGTGTCTAGAAGATCCATCCTCACCACACGATTTCTTCATCCAACGGCACACTGCTTCACCCGAATCTTATATAAACCCTTCTTCAACCTTCGTTCATCCCTCGCTTGCGCCCGCTCACCTGTTCCTTTCGCAAAACTTCCCCTGCGCCCAACTCTCTCCAATCTTCCGTACGCACATACATTGCTCTGCCCATCGCCGTTGATGCCACCGCGCACGCGTCTCGACTCGCCACAAGACGCCGGAATCCAAGATGGCCGCCGAGGATTTTGAGTGGGAGAGATCCAAAATCTCCAATCAAGACATCAACACGCTGAAGAGGCTCGGCCTCATGACGAAGGAGGACGCCATCCGCTTTCCTAGCGAAGAAAGCTACCCCAAGCCTCCAATGGAGTATCGGGTTAGTTTTGTTGATCATCTCATCCGTGGCCTCTCTACCCCAATTCATGATTTTCTCCGCGGTCTTCTCTTTGTTTATGGGATTCAGCTGCACCAACTGACTCCCAATTCCATCCTCCACATTTCTATTTTTATCACCCTTTGCGAATGCTTCCTCGGAGTCCCTCCTAATTGGGCTCTGTGGAAGCGTATTTTCTGCCTCCGCCGCAATGGCTCTCACAACGTCACCTATAACATAGGTGGCGTTGTTATCTGTGTCCGCACTGATGTCGATTACTTCGACGTCAAGTTTCCCGACTCTGTCCAAGGATGGCGCAAGAGATGGCTCTACATCCACGAAGAAAGCGCCAATTCTGTGGAGCACAACATAGTTCCTTTCGACGGAAGTGCCAGGATTCAGCGTCGCCGTTCCTGGGATGCCGAAGCTTCTGAAGAAGAGAAAAAAGCGACAGAGGCGCTCATGGCTCGTATCCGTCATCTTCAAAACACTCGAGGGCAAAGAGCTATCTGGTGTCAAATTACTGCCTACTTCCTTAGGATTAGAGTGCAGCCTCTTCAGGCTCGCAAAAATCCCCTTTGGACGTATTCTGGTGAAAATGACGCCAACAGAATCTCCAGTGATCTTTCTGTAAAGGACTTGGAAAAATTGGTTCGAAGAATTTCTCGATTAGGCAAGAAGGATCCTATTCCCTCCTCCTGTCGAGTGGAACCATACAGTGCTTCCAATCCTCTTCCCGAGGTATTTTGTCTTCTCGAAGTTTTATCTTGTTTTGAACTGTTCCTCGTATCTTATTTGCAGTGGTATCTCACTTATTCTCTTTTGTCACTATTTCTTTGTAGAATCATCCTACTATGGCTTCCCTTCCTCCTCTTCCCGAGGATGGAGAGGTCGAAGAAAGAGCCGTTGTCGATGATGTCAACCAGGAGACCCCTCTTTTGTGAATGAACCCGCAGATTCTCGAAAATCTGCGGGATCTACTGAGAAAGATGCTGCCTCTGAAGATACAACATCAGCACAATCTCCTCCTCCTGCTGTTTCTCCGAAGAGCAAAAGGAAAAGGAGCAATGCCGAAGATTCCGGGACCTCGAAACCCGAAGAAACTGCTCCTTCACCTCGAAAAGCAGCTTATGATCCATATATCGAGAGTATCATCAGCTCGTAGGTTCCTTGCTCTTTTCCTTTTCTATTTGAAGAATTTTATTTTGCCTTGCTTTTTATGCTGCCACTATTTTGTCACAGTGATGATGAAGAAACACCAACTTTAGATGTGGCTGCTCGAACGAGCACGTCACATACTTTAGTTATTTCAGAAAAACCAGTTGAAGGGGAGGAATCGTCGCCTCCTCAACAAAATGTTGATACATCTACTCCTCCTTCGAGCCCCCGTGCCCCTTCACCAAAAAGGGCACGGGTTGAAAAGATTGTTGATCCCGCCTCAGTTGGGCAGTTCGTCGACTCTGCTCTTAGATGATGTAAGTTTGTCGGCATCTATATTTTCCTTATTTTGTTTTTTCACACCTTTTCTCTTTTTCATGCCGACGTTTCTTTTGATGTACTTACCTTTGAACAGCCAATGATCAAAGAGCTTCTTCGGATCGGGTCCCAATTTGTTGGGTACCGTGAATATGCCGCCAGAGCCGAAGGTAACGACTTTTATACTTGCTATTTTTCTTTGACTTTCTATTCCTGTTGCTTGTCGCTATTTTTTGATCTTTCTTTTCTTTCTTTTTCATATCTCGACAGAAAAACTTTCAGAGGCCAACGAACGTGTCGACGCACTTGCTCAAAAACTCGAGCAAAGTGAGGCGGCTCGCAAGAAAGCTGAACTTGCTGCTAGCAAAGCCAAGGCCGAGGTTGATGAAGCCAAGGTGAAAGCTGCTAGTGTCGAGGAGCTGCAGAGAAGGCTCAAAGATGCCGAATCTGCCTTAGATGAGCAGAAAACTGCGCAAACTGTGCGTGAACAAGAAATCATCAAGCGTCTGAAGTCGCAAAGTCGACGTACGCTGAGTAATATCATCAACCCCTTCTATTGTACTTCCTGTTTCTTGGTTTTTGACTAATGGTTTGTCTCGTGTGGCAGCCCAAACAAACCAAGATTTTGATCTGGAGAATCCCGTCAATGACCCTCTCCTTGATGCACTTTCTCTTCTGGAGTTCCATGGGCGCGAAATTCGTGAAGGCGTGGCCAATGCCAGTGCAAGTTTGTCGGCGTTGTTCCCCTACTTCTTCCCGAAGAAAGAGGAACCTTCGACTTTCCTTGCCCTTGCCAAGCTTTTCAATTCGTCGGAAGACCTGGGATTGAAGATGCGTCAGGAGAATATGAAGGTTGCTGTCGAGAGTACTGTTGCCCTGGTTGCTGACAGCCAACAGACGCTTGATTGGATGAAGGTTGGCGACACCAGCCAGATAGAGCATTCGAGATGGAGGTCGCTGATCAAGGCAGCCAAGCCCAACACTAAGAAGATCTTGGCGTATCTGGGGATCAAGCCAGCTTCGACTCCTAGCTCCTCGAGGCCGGAGGTCTAGTTGCATGCCTCCTTGTTTCTTTTTCTGTTTCTTTTGCTTTTGTTGCCAAAGTAGTTGTTTTGGCGACACTCATTTCTTTAGCTCTACTGTAGTGCCCTTGTAATGATTCCAAGAAATTAATGAAAAACTCTATCTGTCATTTGATGTTGTCTTGTCTAAATTTCAGTTGATATTTGATAACTATACTCCAACTTCCGCTCCTTCCAATGTATCGCCTTCTTCTCGTGCGAGGAGAGCTTTTGCTGATACTGCACCTGTCGACGATACCTTGTCGCAAGAACTGGATGAACTTCGGCAGCAACTTCAGTATGCGAAGAAGCAAACACTTGTGATGATGGAGCAATCTCGTAAGTCATCTGAAGCCGAAAAAATTGCTCTTCAACAAGCTCACGAAGCCGTGGCTGCTAAGGAAATTGCTGCTTCCGAGGCTGAAAAGGCAACTACTCGAGAAAATTTCATGCTCGAATTAATGAATGAAGCCAGTGCAGATATGTCGGGTATGCCTGTTTCGTCCGCTGATATTTTTTATCTTCATGCTACTGTTTCTTAGAGGTTTCCACTTCTTTGTTTTGATAGGTGCCTTTGTTGATGCTGCTGCCGAGGAAGAGAGGGTAAATGCTAGGACAACCCTCCTTGTTAATCTTTCCCTGGACCATGGTTCGTTGTTTTGGGCTACCCCAGAGAGGACCCGCCAAATTGTCAGATTTCAAGATCGCGCCTCTCAAACTCGCGATTTCCTTGACTTCTGTACCAAAACCTTGTCCATGGTTTACAACTCCATGTTTCCTCGGAACGTCCAACCAAAAACTCTTCCTGAATTGATGGAAAGGTTCAAGGATGCTCGCAGTATCCATGATTTTGTCAAAGCTCAACTAGTAGCTGGCGCGCATTTGCTCTTATCATGCTCCAAATCTGCCACTCGAAGCTTGACCTTACCCAGGTTGTCGAGAAGGTTCACCAAAAAGTAAAACGTCGGAGAGTTGGTGTTGACAGGATTAACACGAAGGTTACGCCTATAGCCGAAGAGATGATTGAAGACCTACTTCGGATGGATGCCGACTTTTTTGCCGATGGCCATTATGCCGATTTTCTTGGTGCTGCTCCTGAGGAAAACAGGGTTACTCTTGATGACATATTGAATCAAGACTAGTTAGTTTCTTCTTGTAGATATTTCTTCTTTGTAATCCATGACTATATTGTAAAGCAATCATTATATTTCTCTGTTTGTTTAGCCCCCGAGTGTTTCGGTGACTCTTTACTATATTTGTATACTTGCGAGGTTTTTGAACCAAGGCATTTATATATTTAAGGCGAATATGAGCCCCCAAGCTTTTTATTGAGTACTATTTTGTATTTTTGTTGACTCACGAGGTATTTGAATACCAAGGCAAGTTTTTCCTTTTGTCGATGAACTATATTGAAATTCGTGGAGCGAAGACTTTGGTCATGTCGATAAAGAAGAAAAGTTATATTGTCACTATCTTTATTATATTGCAGCACCGCGAGCCCGCCTCATTAAAAACCTTCTCCGGCCCCACTCGGTGCCCCGAAAAAGGAAAAGAGTGCGTCTGAAAACTCGCGGGCGTTTCGGACATTGAAGCTTTACAAAGACTATATTTTGACTCTAGGCGTAAAAACGCCGAACTTGCGCCACGTTCCAGGGCTTTGGCTCCTCCACCCCTGTCTTCTTGTCCTTTATTCTGTATGCTCCTCCTCCAATTACTTCCGTGACAATGTAAGGGCCAAGCCATGGTGACTCGAGTTTTTCATGACTTTTTTGCGTGAGCCGAAGAACTAGGTCTCCCACCTGAAAAGATCTTGGCCGCAAACGTCGATCGTGGTAATTCTTCAAGTCCTGTTGATATTTGGTTACCCGAGATAATACTTCATCTCGGGCTTCATCAAGTGCGTCGACGTCGTCTTCTAGCACTCTTCTCGACGTTTCTTCATCATATTCAGCGACACGTGGAGAGTTGTGCTCTATCTCGATTGGTAGTACTGCCTCTGCTCCATGAACCAGGAAAAACGGAGTTTCCTGCGTTGCTGTGTTTGGTGTTGTTCGGATGCTCCACAACACGCTTGGTAGTTCTTCTGGCCAGGTATGTCGAGCTTTTTCCAGTGGTCCTAACAAGCGCTTCTTGATACCATTGCAGATGATGCCATTGGCTTTCTCGACTTGCCCATTGGTTTGAGGATGTGCAACTGACGCAAAGTTCAGCTTAATACCCACCTCTTCGCAATAATCTTTGAATTCATGGGATGTGAAGTTGCTGCCGTTGTCTGTGACGATGCTGTGGGGCACTCCAAATCTGAAGACGAGGCCTTTTACGAATTTTACTGCGGATGCTCCATCTGGTGAATTTATCGGCTTCGCTTCTATCCACTTTGTAAACTTATCGACAGCTACTAGCATGTACTCCTTTCCTCCTGGCCAGGATTTGTGTAACTTACCCACCATATCAAGTCCCCATTGAGCAAAGGGCCAAGACAATGGTATTGGTGCTAGCTCTGCTGCTGGAGAGTGAGGTTTTGCGGCGAACCTTTGACATGCGTCGCAAGTTCTTACTATGTCCTTGGCGTCCTCGATTGCTGTCAACCAGTAGAATCCTGCCCGAAAAACCTTGGCTGCGATAGCTCGACTACTTGCGTGGTGGCCACATATTCCTTCGTGTACATCCTTCAGGATTATTCTTCCTTCTTCGGGTGTAACGCACCTTTGCAAAACGCCTGAAATACTTCGCTTATACAATTCTCCCTTGACCACCGTAAAAGCTTTGGAGCGTCGAATTACTCGCCTTGCTTCAACTGGATCATCGTATTTCTTTCCTCATGATGTATGATATGTACGGCTGCATCCACGGTATCTGTATCACCATGACCAAGTCCTGATCCTCTTCTTCGTCCTCTTGCTTTTCCTTGGCAGCCCCCGAGGGTTTCTTCTCCTTCTTTTTTGACTTTGTTGGCTTAGTGGATCTCTCTCTTATCTCTTCCCAGAATACACCTGGCGGGATTGGAAGGCACTGTGACCCGATGTTTGCAAGAACGTCGGCTTCGTCGTTGCTCAACCTGCTAATATGATTTACTTCGCATCCATCGAATAACTTCTCAAGCTCGTTGTACACCTCCTTGTATGCCATCATGCTATCATTGATTGCATCACATTGGTTCATAACTTGCTGAGCCACCAACTGTGAGTCGCCAAAGATTTTTAATCGAGTTGCTCCGCAGGCTTTTGCCATCTTCATCCCGTGTATGAGAGCCTCATATTCTGCTTCATTGTTAGATGCGTTAAGGAACGTCATCCGGAGGATGTACTTCAATTTGTCGCCTTCAGGTGATATGAGTACTACTCCTGCGCCAGCTCCTTCTAGTCTCTTGGACCCATCAAAGTTCATGGTCCAAGTTCTCGATAAATCTGGAGGTCCTGTATTTTGCAACTCCATCCATTACTGCGATGAAGTCAGGCAGTCTTTGCGACTTTATTGCTTTTCTAATTTCATACGTGATGTCCCGAGGGGAAAGTTCTATTCCCCAAAGGGAGACACGACCCGTAGCTTCTGGGTTATTCAGTATATTTGACAAGGGAGCTTCATTGACCACTATGATCGGGTGTGCCGAAAAATAGTGGCGCAATTTTCGTGCTGTCGTGAACACTCCATATGCTAGTTTTTGGTACTGAGGGTACCTTTGTTTTGAAGGTGACAAGACTTCGCTCACGAAGTATACTGGCCGCTGCACTCCATGGATTTTCCCTTCTTCTTCTCTTTCGACAACTAATACCGTGCTAACCACTTGGGGCGTGGCTGCAATATATAGCAGGAGAGGTTCCTTTTCCTTTGGAGCCACCAGGATTGGTGGTGTCGAGATTTTTCGCTTCAAATCCTCGAAAGCTCTGTCGGCCTCTTCGTTCCACTGGAATTTATCTCCTTGTTTTATCAGCGCATAAAATGGTAACGCTTTTCTCCTAACTCGGCGACGAACCTGCTCAAAGCTGCGACTCGCCCGATTAGCTGCTGTATTTCTTTCAACTTTGTTGGCTTTCTCATTGTTTCTATGGCTTGTATTTTGTCGGGATTTGCTTCAATCCCTCTTGACGAAACTAGAAACCCCTGAAGTTCTACTGGTGGGACGCCAACAGAACACTTCGTTGGGTTCAGTTTGAGGGAGAAATTGTCGGGGGTGAAAAAAGTTTCTTTGAGTTACTAGATCAATGTTGTCCCCTTTTTGATGTTATGACGACATCATCGATGTATACTTGCACGTTTTTCCCGATCTGTGTTGCTAAACACTTCGCATCATCCTCGATATGTTGCTCCCGCATTTTTAGACCAAAGGGCATTGTTTTGTAGCAAAACACGCCGTAAGGTGTAATAAACGCTGTCTTGGCTTCATCATCTTCTTTTAATCTGATCTGGTTATAACCAGAGTATGCATCCAAGAAGGAAAGACGTTCGCAACCTGCCGTGGAGTCGATAATTTGATCGATCCTTGGGAGGGGAAAGTGATCCTTAGGACAATGTTTATTGAGACACGTAAAGTCGACGCACATGCGAAGGACTGTCGTGTTTTTCTTCGGCACCATCACAGGGTTAGCTACACATGTGGCTTCGGTAGATATTTCTCTGATAAAACCAGCTTCTTCGAGTCGAGTTATTTCTGAAAGCATGGCTTTGCGGTTTGGTTCCGAAAAACGCCGCAAAGGTTGTCTGTTTGGTTTCGCGGTTGGATCCAAATTTAGGTGGTGCTCGGCAAGTTCCCTGGGTACTCCTGGCAGGTCAGCTGGACACCTTGCACAGAGTTTCCAGTTCTCACGGAGGAACTTGACGAGCGCGCTTTCCTATGCGAAATCCATATCGTTTGCGATAGATGTCGTCTTTTTGGATCTGTCGGGTGAATCTGCACCTCCTTAGAATTTTTCTCTGTGTTGAAAGTTGATTCTTTATTTGGCCTTCCAACGTCTGGCAGTACGTCGTAATCAGTCATGCTTTTTGACGCCAAGTACTCGGCTTGCATCCCGAAAGTTTCTGCCAACCTGTGAAAATCCTTGTCGCACTTATCGGCTAAGGCAAAGCTTCCCTTGACTGTGATTGGTCCTCTTGGTCCGGGCAACCTCCACAACAGGTATGTATAGTGTGGTACTGCCATAAATCTAGCATATGCTGGTCGTCCCAACAGAGCGTGGTATTGTGATGGAAAATCCACGACTTCAAATTCGAGCTTCTCGATTCTATAATTTTCTCGGGTCCCAAATTGAACATCGAGATTGATTTTTCCCAATGGATAACTTGGTTTCTCTGGTGTGATGCCGTGGAATCTTGTGTCTGTTGGTTTCAAGTTTGCTAAGGATATGTTCATCTTCCTCAATGTATCTGCATACATGAGGTTCAAGCTGCTGCCGCCGTCTATGAACACTCGAGAGACATCAAATCCTGCGATAATCGCCGCGTAATAAGTGCTGACTGCCCTGGTCGAGGAACTTGCTGCGGATGATCTGCTATTGTGAAGCCGATATCTTGTCCTGACCAATTAAGGTACTCAACTGTTGGTGGAGGCATTTTCTCTGCCATAAACACCTGTCGTGAGATTACTTTTTGAGCTCTATTGGACGGCCTTCCCTTCTGAATCATCAACACTGCTCCGTTGGAATTAGGATCAACATAGGGTGGTGGTGCGGGTGCTGCCGCTATTCTTAGCTGGTGTCGATTGTCCTCTGTAATCGCGGGAGGTGGCGGGAGATGAACCTCGCTCCTAGGCTCCCGAGGGTTTCTCTGTGCTGCTCGAGCGTGAGCATTTTCTGCGTATCTGAACATTGCCTGAAAATTTCGACAGTCTTTCTGCAGGTGCCCTGACTGTCTTTTCCCGTTGCTGTCGAGGAAGAAGTGCATCCGGCACGGTCCGTTCAGCATTTCCTCGGGGACACGAAAGGTCTTGGAAACCTCGGCCCACTATTTTGCCTGTTGCGTGAATCATCCCTATTATCACCTCGCTGTTCACCGCTTCTCCGGTAATCATCTCTGTTGCCTCCGTATTTGTCCGAAAACCTGCCGAAATTTGTTCTGGGGCGTCGTAGTTCTGGTACGTCCGAGGAAATCTTCGCCTCGGTTGATAGTTTCGACCACGGTCCTCCTCTGGCGACCTGTGTCGTTTGTTGTGGACAGCGTCTTCTCCATCTGCCCATTTATTTGCTATCTCCATTAACGCGGATACTGTCCTTGGATTGGTCCTTCCCAAATCCTCGACAAAGTCTCCACGCCTGACTCCTGCGACAAACGCATCTATTGCTCTCTCGTCAGATATGTTTTCTGCCGAGTTTTTGATGATATTCCACCTCTGGATGTACTTTCTCATTGGCTCATCTGGCTTTTGTCGACACGCTCTCAACTCCTCTAACGATGCGGGTTTTTTGCACGTGGATCTGAAGTTCTTGACGAACACGTCCTCGAAACTTTCCCAGCTGTCGATGGATCCTGGAGCGAGTTTCTTTATCCATGATCGTGCGGCACCACTCAGGTGCACCTGGATGCTTTGCATGGCTGTTGCCCTAGTTCCTCCCGTCGCCTTCACCGTCTCCAGATAGTCGACTAGCCAATCCTCTGGATCTTGAAGGCCGTCGAATTTCTTGAAATTATCGGGTAACTTGAATCCTGAGGGGACTCGCGTTTTTCGGACTCTCCTCGTGAAGCATGGTAAGCCGCACATATCTTCGTCGTTGAGTTCTGGGGATTGCCGATGATCCCTTCTGTTTTGCTGCGCTCTGTCGACTCTTGCTTGTGCTGCTGTGTCTCTTGCTCCACTTGGCCCTTCAGGTGCTGCCGCTGTTGCTTCTTTGCGGGTCGCGGACTATTTTGCCTTGCCACTCCTTCGGGAGGCGTTGATATAAACGCTGTCCCCATAGCTCCAACTCCTGCTACCGCCATATTGTACAGTGTTTCCCTTGGGTCACCCGGAGGTGGTTTAGATGCAAGGATAAAAGCATGTGTCGCCATATACCCAGCCTCTGGTGTCTTAGGGATGATGTTTCCTCTTGTATCTATCGACATAAAGGACATGTCGAGGTTTTGAACCAAGTGTTCTCTTTCTGCCTCGGGTATGTGTTGCAGCCTTGATCTTGCTCTGTTCCGCGCCTCCCGATGGCTATCACCCGTAGTTCTAGATTGTCGACTTAGATCTGCCCTTCTCCCGCTGGATGCGAAGCTGCCTCCTTTCTCTGTTCAACTCAGTCGTCTGTTTTTCCAATTCCCTGGCAGCTCGTGCGAGCCTATATTGATATGCTTGCAATTCTTCCGGTGTGGCTGTGGTAGCCATTGGTTCTCCGTGCCGTTCATAGCTCTCGCAGCTCTGTCCCACGCTGCTTGTGAAAGTTGAACTCTATCTCGCGGCTCGGCCCGACGTATTTGTTGCCCAAGCCTTGTCGCAGATTGGAGGGATCGACGTATGGATTTCCCAAACTGTCGAAAGCCTCAGATGTCTCCTCTTGACCTTCAATGGCGTAAATCTGATGATACCTTGTACTCAGATCTATGTTGGGTTTGGTGACATCATCGTTGAGATTGATGAAGACCTTGCCCACTGTGAGAGATTTGTCGATGAAGTCATAACTGTCGACATCGCTTGAGCCATCGCTTATATACGAGTCCGCAGATGACTCAAACGATATGTCGTTGAAGATCTTGGCGAGTTTCTCTCTTGCTCGATCGACGTAGCGTGTCGCCGAGGTTTCTTCTTCTCCTGACTCGTTTGACGATGCATAGCTTGAAAAATCGGAATCGGCCACTGATGATCCCGACGAAATCGGAATTTCGACACGATACGATCCTTCCTTCTCGACGCGAAAGTGGAACCTTCCGAACGTCATCTCCATGGGCTCCGCCAGATACGCATATGCATCCAAACGGGAGGGTGGGTGAGGTACAAAATCGACAAGACCAGTAGCGATCTGTTTACCTCGATCCATTGTGTTGCTTGCGGTTGACGATGTCGAAGATCTTGAGCGTGCCATCGAGATCAGCTCCTTACGCCTCTAATTCCCACAGACGGCGCCAATTGACAAGGGATTAACTTGTCAATGCCTATGGATTGTAGGCTAGGGTTTAGTTAGAAGTAGAGGGTAAGTAGATCTCGAAGGTTTCAGCCGAAAAGTACTCGACGATTGTGAAAACTAGGGTTTGCAGACAATGATTCGATTGATTCTTTGTCCCTCGACTCCCCCTTATATATGAGGTGAAGCCGAGGGATTCGTGCTATACAAGTTTACAGAGTCCGGGACGGTTTCTAACTCATCCCGCCAGATTACAAACAACACTTCCTATTACAACTCTATCTTTCCTTAGTAAATCTTGGGCTCCCGAATCTTCTTATTCTTCGGGTATTTGGGCTTCCAGTAAACCCCGGGTACCATCTTCGGCAGGCCCATTTGGGATGCCTATGTCAGCCTCTACCACAAAAGAAACGATACGATATGATGCGAAAGGAGGTGAATGTCCGGCCCAAGCCCTGTGCAGTTCCCAGGTTGACAGTTGGTCTTCACTGGGAGGCCAAGCTCATGGGGAGAGGTGCTCATACTAGGATTCGTAAGTGAAAGGTTATGGTTGATGATCCGCGTACTGTGTTACGATTATTCGGGGAAATCCCGACGGATGAAATCAAATGTTGTGGCACAAGTGTGCAACCTCTGCAGAGTGTAAACCTATTCGAATAGCCGCGTCCACGGTTACGGACGGTTGGAAAGGCCATACAGTTTCCGATGTCATATCTTTGAAAATGATGTTGAAAGGTGATGGTGAATTGACTTGTGGTGAATTGAATTGAAATCACCACTTGAATGGTGGGAATGACACTAATGTTCCCCCTTGGGTTAGTTAGCACTTGAGTAAGCTTTTCTCAAAACTTTGTGAACTAAAACTAGCTTTATGCAAATAAACTAGAGCTTAGCAAACCCTACTAGAATGTCCAGCACTTCCATTAGTTTGAGTTTGCGAGTACTCAACGTACTCACGGCTTTGTCCCTGGCTATTCAAATGGCCAGAGTATGAAGATGAACAAGGAGATGACCAGCAGGATGCCTACGACAACTAAGCGCCTTCCGACGTCAAGCGTTGGCCTGTGGACTAGAGAGTCCTTGTATCTTACGCTTCCGCTATGTTGAACTATGAACTTGTGTTTGTTTGTTGATCAATAGATCAACTATTCGTGTAATATGGATCATGTGATTCCAGTTTGTAAGACTTATGGGTTGTAATGAATGATGATCATGATACTTAACTATTATGCCTCGCAACAACAATATTCCTGGGATTGCGATGTATGACATAATAGGCATTCGGACTTAAAAATCCGGGTGTTGACAAGTTGGTATCAGAGCCATTGTTTGACCTTAGAAGACCTTAGTTAGAATGGGCGTTCTGAAAAATTTAACTTTGAAATCAAATGAAAGAACTTATTTGTGAAAACTTACTACACTCTCGTCTTGAGACTTTGCCAAAATTTGAGGAATCAGGTTCTATCTTATTTGAATCAACTTAAAAATTTGCCACACTTTGCACTCTCTAACTTACTCATCCAATTCTCTTTCAGATGGAGCCGAATGAACCCCTCAACACCAAGTTTTATCAGCTTGGGAACGGAGGAAGCTTGATCTTCGAGCATGACCTCGACTCCCTGTCGGATCACCTTGGCCGCCCACACCCCGAGTTTCACGGGATTCGAGGTGGACGACCAGCCGGGAGGGGAACTGCAGTGGATTATCACTGCCGACTTGAGGGGCAAGCTGGAGCCTCCCACCTCGGAGAGGATCCTTTTCTCTTTCAGGGAAAGCAACTGGCTCGACGGGCTTGCACGTGCTCTTCAGGAAGCACTTGCTCGTCTGTGCGGACAGAATACCGAAGCCCTTCGTGAGGAACGCTTTGCGCATCTCGCACGGCGTAACTCTGACGGAAGACCCATGAATGTGCCACTCCACCCCCAGTTGAGGCACCATGTGGATCACTTGGACTTCATGCTCTACCAGACTCAGAGGGACCTCGACGCCTCTCGCGCTTACGCGAACCAGACCCATGCTCACATCATCGAGCAGGGTGAGGCGATCAAGCTACTCAACAACGACCGCAGGAACCTTCGCCAGCAGCGTGCCAAGAAGGACGCTACGATTCGCCGCCTTCGCGACCGGATCGCGTCACTTGAGGCCACTGTCACGGCCCAGGAGGATCAGATTCGTCACATGGAGGAGGACGATGAAGGCATCGATATTCAGGGAGGAGACGCCTTTCTGAGCGATGACGATGACTTTGAGGAGGACGAGAACACCGAGGAGGAGGACTACGAGTTCCTGGAGGCCGGACAGGATGACTACGTCCCGATTGATATCGACGATGAGGAGTAGTTGCACTAGTTTCACTTATAGTAGGTGTGAGTTGTATCCCGTCCTTTGTATCGTAGCATGGGAATGGTTCTTAAAACCATTGGAGTATGTGTGTAGTTTGTACTATGTGTGCATGAATGAATGAATGTTATGTTTGTCATGAAAAGATTACAGGTTTTCAAATGTTTTTCAAACTAAAATGAACCATAGAATGTTCCCTCTTATCTCATGATCTTCTATACCTTCAGATGGCCCCTCCGAATCGCACCAACGACGCGATGATGCAGCTTCTGCAAACCCTGCTTGCAGACCGGGAAACCGAGAGAGCCGAGCGCCAAGCCAACATCATCGCCTTGCAGAACATCGCCCAAGGCCATGGAAATCATGACCACCCCGGATCCAAGCTCAAGAACTTCCAGAACACCAACCCTCCGGTGTTTAGCAAGACCGAGGAGCCCCTCGACGCCGACGATTGGCTCCAGACTATGGAGAACAATCTGGAAGTAGCTGGAGTGGAAGCCAACGAGAAGGTGTTGTTCGCCACTCACTACCTCGCTGGACCAGCTCGCGCTTGGTGGACAAGTACCCGTGCCATGAACGGAGGTCAATTCATGACTTGGGAGGATTTCAAACTCAAGTTCAGCAAGTACCATGTACCCCCGGGTCTTATCAAGAAGATGAGGGATGAGTTCCGTGAACTGAAACAAGGTCGCATGACGGTGGTTGAGTACCGCGACAAATTTCTCACCTTGTCAAGGTATGCACCTGATGAGACTGACACCGTTGAGAAGAGGAAGGAGAGATTCCTGAACGGACTGCATGATGAGATGCAGACTGTCCTCGTCAACATCCCCTTCGCCGACCTCGAAGCCCTTGTTGACTCCGCCATCCAGATGGAGGGCAAGTTAAACCAAGCCAATGAGAACCGCAAGCGCCGCATGGCAAATCAGAGTGGATCAAGCCACCCCCAAAAGTTTCGCCCTAGCTCAAGCGGAGGTTTCAATCCGAGACATAACAAACCCCCGATACAGAACTCTCGCCCCGGTTATCAGAACCGAAGTGGAGGAAACTCCAAGCCAGGAGGCTACAACCCCAACTACAACAACAACAACTACAACCGCGCTCCACCTCGAGCCCCGAACACCACCAACACCAACACCAACACCAACCCCAGAACCGGGAGCAATGCCATTCCCGTTGCGAACAAGCAGGACAAGAGCACTATCACTTGTTATGAGTGTGGTGTAGTGGGGCACTACTCCAACGAGTGTCCCAAGCGTCTTGCCAAGCTCGCCGGCAACACCGCTGCTCCTGCTCAGCAGCAACGCCGTGTCTCCACCGGCAAGAAGTTCGCCCCCAACAACCCCAACAACCGCAACGGCCGCCTCTACCACATGAACGCCGAAGAAGCCCAGGAAGCCCCAGATGTGGTACTGGGTATGTTTTCTGTCAACCACACCCCTGCTAGAGTGTTGTTTGATTCCGGAGCATCGCATTCCTTTGTCACCGAAGATTTTGCATCAACAAGTAAAATTCAACCCCTCAGTTTGAAGCATGTTATGATAGTTCAAATCCCCGGATCAACCACCAAAGCCAGAAAATTTTGTAAAAATGTGCCAATCAAAATCCATGATGTTGATTTCTTTGCAAATCTCATCATACTTGGAACCAAAGGTTTGGAAGTTGTCCTAGGAATGGACTGGATGTCCAAACACAATGGATTGATAGATTGCGCCAAGAAAGCCATAACCATGACTAGCAAGCACCGGAATCGTAGTTGAGCACGTCTCGAAAAACTACCCAGAAAATTTACCTGCAACCAAAGTGTATCCAAGCCTACTCTGGATCAAATCAGGGTCGTTTGTCGCTACCCTGATGTGTTTCCGGATGATCTACCCGGTATGCCCCCGGACCGGGATATCGAGTTTATCATCGAGTTAATCCCCGGAACTGGACCCATCGCCCAGAGAGCCTACAGCATGAACGCAGCCGAACTTGTGGAGCTGAAGAAGCAAATAGATGACATGTTAGCCAAAGGTTTGATCAGACCAAGTGCATCCCCCTGGAGATCCCCCGTCTTGTTTGTCGACAAGAAGGATGGTGCAAATCGTTTATGCACCGACTATCGTAAGCTTAACGATGTCACCATCAAAAACAAATACCCCTTACCCAAGATCGAAGACTTGTTCGACCAACTCACCGGATCCCGAGTTTTCTCGAAAATTGATCTTAGAACTGGATACCACCAACTGAAGATCCGAGCCACCGATATTCCAAAAACTGCCTTTACCACCAGATATGGGTTGTATGAGTACAACGTCATGTCATTTGGACTGACCAATGCTCCCGCTTATTTCATGAATCTCATGAATAAGATCTTCATGAACTTCTTGGACAAATTTGTCGTTGTTTTCATCGACGACATTTTGGTCTACTCCAAGTCCGAAGAAGAACATGAACAGCATCTGGAGATTGTTCTAGAAACCCTGAGACAGCACCAGTTGTACGCCAAGTTTAGCAAGTGCGAGTTTTGGCTGGAAGAAGTTGGATTCCTCGGACACATCTTGTCTGCAGGAGGAATTGCCGTAGATCCCGCCAAGATCAAAACGGTTATGGAATGGAAAGCTCCGACCACACAAACTGAGGTCCGTGCTTTTCTTGGATTAGCCGGATATTACCGCAGATTTGTAGAAGGTTTTTCGAGCATCGCTCGACCAATGACCCAACTGCTGAAAAAGGACAGAAAGTTTGAGTGGACCGACAAGTGTGAAGAGAGCTTTCAACAGCTCAAGAGTAGACTGACAACAGCCCCAATCCTGATCATGCCAGATATCGCAAAGCCCTTTGACGTATATTGCGACGCCTCCAAGACTGGACTTGGATGCGTGCTTATGCAAGAAGGAAAGGTTGTATCCTACCTTTCTAGACAACTTAAGCAACATGAGCAGAACTACCCAACCCACGACCTCGAGCTTGCAGCCGTGGTTTTAGCCTTGAAAGTTTGGCGTCATTACCTCATGGGTAATCGATGCGAGATTTACTCCGACCACAAAAGCCTCAAATACATTTTCACCCAGAAGGAGTTAAACATGAGACAACGCCGATGGATCGAATTGATCAAGGATTACGACATGGAGATTCACTACCACCCCGGCAAGGCCAATGTGGTAGCGGATGCTTTGAGTCGATCGCCGTGCGCTTGAACTCCATGCTCGCAACCGAACAGCCTAGTTTGCACCAAGAGTTTGAACAGTTCAGACTTGAACTTGTAAGTGAAGGATTCCTAGCCAGCATCGAACTGCAACCCACCTTGATTGGTCAGATCAAGGAAGCCCAGAAGGACAACGCTAGCATTGATGGAATCAAGAAACAGATAGCCGCAGGAAAAGCCCCCGGATTCACCATTGACGAAGCCGGAGTGCTTTGGTACAAAGAACGCCTCTGCGTACCATCGGACTCTGACCTGAAACAAGTCATCCTGCAAGAAGCCCATGACACCCTTTACTCAATCCACCCCGGAGGTACCAAGATGTACCAGGACCTGAAAGAACAATTTTGGTGGCACGGAATGAAGAGAGAGATCGGTAGCTATATCGCTAAGTGTGACATCTGCCAGAGAGTTAAGGCAGAACACCAAAGACCCGCCGGACTGTTGCAACCCCTTCAGATTCCAGAATGGAAATGGGACTCCGTAGGAATGGACTTTATCACCGGACTGCCCAAATCCAGCAAAGGCAATGATTCCATATGGGTAGTGGTCGATAGATTGACCAAAGTCGCCCATTTCATCGCCGTCAAAACCACCTATCAAGGCCCCAAGTTAGCTGAACTCTACATCTCCAGAATAGTCGCCTTGCACGGAACCCCCAAATCGATAGTGTCAGATAGAGGATCACAGTTCACCTCAAGGTTCTGGCAGAAAGTGCATGAAGGACTAGGCACTCACCTAAATTTCAGCACCGCCTATCACCCTCAGACCGACGGACAGACTGAGAGAGTAAACCAGATACTGGAAGACATGCTTAGAGCATGCGTACTGGAATACGGATCCAAGTGGGAAGACTGCCTACCTTACGCAGAATTCTCATACAACAATAGTTATCAAGCCAGCCTACAGATGGCCCCCTTTGAAGCCTTGTACGGAAGGAAGTGCCGTACCCCCCTGAACTGGTCAGAAGTCGGAGAGAGTCAAGTTTTCGGCCCGGACGTTCTTCGTGAAGCCGAAGAGAAGGTTCACAAGATCCGTGAGTACCTCAAGACTGCGCAATCCAGACAGAAGAGCTACGCCGACAAGAGACGTCGGGAGATGACCTTTGAGATCGGAGATTTTGTCTATCTCAAAGTATCCCCCTTGAAAGGGATGCAAAGGTTTCAGCTGAAAGGAAAGCTTGCACCTCGCTACGTGGGACCTTTCCAAGTCCTCAGCCGCCGAGGTGAAGTATCTTATCAACTGGAGTTGCCTGAAGAAATGTCGGCTGTGCACGACGTTTTTCACATCTCACTTCTCCGGAAATGTCTTGAAGTCCCTGAGAAGACCGAAGTGTTCAAGAACATCGATCACCGATCGGTAGATATCAATCAGGATCTGACTTACCGCGAAGTGCCGATTCGCATCCTAGAAGAAGCTTACCGAACCACCCGCACCCGAAGCATCAAGTTTCTGAAGATCCAATGGAGTAATCATACCAAGGATGAAGCCACCTGGGAACGCGAAGACTTCATGAAGAAGGAGTACCCAGATCTCTTTAGTACCTAACTTTCTTTTCGATCTCGGGACGAGATCTTTTGTAAGGGGGAAGGGTTTGTAACACCCCAAATTTCAATGAAAAGAAAGTTAGAGAATTCAGAAAGCAAAATTTCAAACCAACAAAAACTTTTCTTTTGCATATAGTACCATGCATAGGACCTGTGCATTTGAGTGATATGCCATGATGATTGTTGTTACTTGTATCTTGATGTGCTCTAAAACCCTAGAGTGATCATATGAAGATCACCAACCAAATAAATCAAAGTGGAAGAAAATTCCAATAAATACAAAACCCTAAAAACCCTCACTTATGCTCTATGGCATTTTTATAAATTTTGACCCTAGACCTATTTGGTCTTCACCATTAGTTGAATAATGTTATTAAACACTTATTACAACTTTTGGAACCAAGGTTTCACTTTTCAAATAAATTTCAAACACAATTTCCACTCACATGAGATATTGGCCAAATCTGCCAATTTTAGTCTGATCACCACTTTGAGCCCCTGCAATTCAATTTTTCCAAACCAATTCTTGCTAATTCTTTGCACCATTTCAAAGTCAACATCAAGGTGAACAACTTTGATGAAGATCACCCTGCCCAATTTCATCCTTGATCAATAGCTATGCTCATCCAAAGTTGCAACATCTTCACAAGTGCAACAATCTCCACTTAGCCATTTTGGCCAATCTTTGAATTCAAATTTTTCCACCACCACCTCCAATCACCTCTGGTCATTTACAACTTATCTCAACACTCACATTTCAAAAACTTTCACCTTTTGAATTATTTCAAATTTGGAGAATTTTGCAATTTGCAAAATATAGCACTATTTGACACTATTGGAAATAGTGTTCTATACACACCAAACCTACACTACACTACCCCAAATGGTTCCCCTGCCCCCTTTCACCCTGAATGGCAACATTGAAACCCTAGGGAGAGAGAGAGAACAAGCAAGACATGGCCATGCCGGCCCATGCCGGCCATGTTCTTCTCCCCCTCTCTCCATTGCTTCTCTACACTGGCCCTGGTGCCCACACTCGCCACCGCACACTCCTACCTCACCCTAGCCAAGCCACGGTCGAGCTCGACGCCAACCATCGCCGGAGATCGCGCGCCGAGATCAGCCCTGGATGCCGCTCGCGTCGCGCATGGACGCCACTGGCCACGCGCCGCGCAGCCACTCCGCACTCGCCCTGGACCCCCTGTGCACACGTTGAGCACCGCAGTGACACCGCGACGCCCCCAGACACGCGCCCAGCCCAGACCCGTGACCGCCGGCGCCGGAGACGACGACTTGCTCCCGTACGCGCCGCGGCCGTCGTGGAAGCAATGCGACCCAACCAAGCCTCCCCCGACCAAGCTGTCGCTGCCGTTAGACTCGCCTGGACCCGTAGAGCATCGCCATGACCACGCCTAGCTCGACCAGCCGCCGGAGAAGCCGCGCCATGGTCGACCTTGCCACTGCCCCGCACCCCTTGCTCAATCCTATAAATAGAGCGTTCCCTGGAAGCAACTGAGCACACCACCTCACTCCCCACCCTTCACAACCTCGCCTAGCACCGTTAGCCACCTCGATCGTCGCCGGAGCAAGTCCAATCGCAAGCTCGGAGCCGCGGAAGCCCTGGAGAAATCGCCATTGATCCAGGCCACCTCGAGCTCCGCCACTGCTACCAGCTGCTTCACCGTCGTCTACACCTTCCCCGAGCACACTGCCATCCCTCGCTGGAGCCGCGGTGAGCTCTCCGACCCCCTACCCTCGCCGCCAACCTCCCTGCCTCTCGCCGGAGAAGACGACGCACCAGCGCCGTCCGATCCCGATCTAATCCTACGTCCCACAATAAAACATACCGTTTCGGGTTTAAAAAGAGGCCGACAGGCGGACCCCACTGTCGGGCAGCCCACGCGGGCACAGACGCGTGGTGGGCTGGCCGTGGGCCTGTTTAAATGATTTGGCCCAGTAGCTTTTCCCGCCGGCCCTTTTTATTCAAACTTAGATTAATTAATTCAAATGAATTTGAATACTGCCTCCACTTTGAAATTCAACCATTTCAAATTGGCTAAACCAAATTTAGTGAATTTTATATTGCTAGAAAGCCACTGAAATTCTCTACAACATGCCACTGGCCTCATGGTCAAATTCTTTGTAGAATTAATGTGACAAAAATAACAAGGCAGGGACTATTCCCTATTCAAATAATTCTTAAAAATCAACCAAAATAGATATTAAGTTAATTCCAACTCTAATAGCTCACATTTGACTTACACTAATTGTTTATGCAATAAAATGGTGTGGTCACTTTGCATGATCATGCCATGGTTTAATGAATGGATATTTTGACTAGTTTAACTAGTTGATATTGTCCAAAACTATTAAAGTTAATTTGTGTGAAGCCTTACACTTCACTTAAAACTTGTCTCACATGGATTCATGGGATGTTTGGACCCCTGGTCCCAAACTCTCTTATATGAATTATTTGAGATTTAAATCCATGGTAGGGTTATTTAAATGGTATGAGGTGACCCACCTCATTTAAATCATTTTCCCAAATGATGATGATGATGAACATTTGACTTAGGTCAAGATGAGTTCATCCATGATTGTTGGAGAAATTAAATCTTAAGAAGATTTCAATGAGAGGAAATTATTTCTCAAGAACCCTATGGAAACTATCATTTACATATAGAATACAAATCATATTTAAATCCCACAACCCATGCACCCTAGTTTATTTATGTGTGTGCATAGAGTAGTTTGTGTGTTTATTTGTGATGTGTGGAATAGCCATGGAATTAGTGAGTAATTATACTCGTATTCAAATTTAGACGGTAGCACCGGAGAGTACGCCGAAGAAGAAGGTTGCTACCAGGAGGAGGAAGAGGAACAGTTTGAGAACTACCAAGGCAAGCTAAATTACTATGCAAGCTTTTATTCTTGCCAAGTGCAAAGCCCCTTGGGGCAAGGCACCATGTCTTACCTTTTCTTATGTGAACCCATCCCAAGTTTTTACTTGTTTTCCAAATGATTTTCCTTTTATAGTTAACTTTGGTCAAAATACAAGTGGTTTTTAGAGTAGGGAGTTAGCCTTTCCAAGCAAAGCAAGGTAGCACCTCTCATGAATTAGAGCTAGTGCTAATGAACTAACCTTAACTACTCTAGATGGGAACTTTGTGATTTTGAAAGGATTTTTAAACCTTGGAATGAAGATGCATTCCATTGAATGAGTTTTGAAGGTGAATATGACCAAGAGAAGATGGTGATTTTTGATAAAACATGATGTGGGTTTGAATGCGATACCTTTCCAATTCTCAAGTACCCCCACAATACCTGATTATGGGTAGGGCTTAACTGGAAGTTTATGCGTCTTAGTATGGGTTCCCTCTAAACAAGCGTCATCGGGGTTATGCCGAAAGCTGCCTCTACCACAAAAGAAACGATACGATATGATGCGAAAGGAGGTGAATGTCCGGCCCAAGCCTGTGCAGTTCCAAAGTTGACAGTTGGTCTTCACTGGGAGGCCAAGCTCATGGGGAGAGGTGCTCATACTAGGATTCGTAAGTGAAAGGTTATGGTTGATGATCCGCGTACTGTGTTACGATTATTCGGGGAAATCCCGACGGATGAAATCAAATGTTGTGGCACAAGTGTGCAACCTCTGCAGAGTGTAAACCTATTCGAATAGCCGCGTCCACGGTTACGGACGGTTGGAAAGGCCATACAGTTTCCGATGTCATATCTTTGAAAATGATGTTGAAAGGTGATGGTGAATTGACTTGTGGTGAATTGAATTGAAATCACCACTTGAATGGTGGGAATGACACTAATGTTCCCCCTTGGGTTAGTTAGCACTTGAGTAAGCTTTTCTCAAAACTTTGTGAACTAAAACTAGCTTTATGCAAATAAACTAGAGCTTAGCAAACCCTACTAGAATGTCCAGCACTTCCATTAGTTTGAGTTTGCGAGTACTCAACGTACTCACGGCTTTGTCCCTGGCTATTCAAATGGCCAGAGTATGAAGATGAACAAGGAGATGACCAGCAGGATGCCTACGACAACTAAGCGCCTTCCGACGTCAAGCGTTGGCCTGTGGACTAGAGAGTCCTTGTATCTTACGCTTCCGCTATGTTGAACTATGAACTTGTGTTTGTTTGTTGATCAATAGATCAACTATTCGTGTAATATGGATCATGTGATTCCAGTTTGTAAGACTTATGGGTTGTAATGAATGATGACTGTGATACTTAACTATTATGCCTCGCAACAACAATATTCCTGGGATTGCGATGTATGACATAATAGGCATTCGGACTTAAAAATCCGGGTGTTGACACCTTGCAAGCATCCGCAACTACAAGAAAGTAATTAAGAATAAATCTAACCACAGCCTTAAACTCTGAGATCCTGCGATCCCTCCTGCATCGATATACCAACGGGGGGTTTAGGTTTCTGTCACTCTGGCAACCCCGCAATTGGCAAACGAATACAAGATGCATTCCCCTAGGCCCATAAATGATGAAGTGTCATGTAGTCTACGTTCACATGACACCACTAGAAGAATAACACCACAACTTAAATATCATACCATTGAATATTACTCAACCATAGTTCACTACTAACATTTAGACTTCACCCATGTCCTCAAGAACTAAACGAACTACTCACGAGACATCATATGGAACATGATCAGAGGTGATATGATGATGAATAACAATCTGAACATAAACTTGGTTCAATGGTTTCACTCAATAGCATCAACAACAAGTAGAGATCGATACCGGGAGAGTTTCCCCTATCAAACAATCAAGATCAAACCCAAATTGCTACGGCGGTGACGGTGTCCAGCGGTGGAGACGGCGGTGATGATGGTGGAGATGATGATGATGGTGATGGAGATGATGTCCAGCTCGATGACGGTGACGATGGCGTCGATTTCCCCCTCCCGGAGGGAATTTCCCCGGCGGATTCCTGCCCGCCGGAGAGCTCTTTTCTCTCTGGTGTTCTCCGCCCCGCAGAGGCGGCTGTAACTCTTCGCGAGGTACCCTCTGTGGCTTAGGTTTTCGGGACGAAGGGTTTCGCGAAGAAAAGGAGGCGAAAGGGGCTGTGGGGCCCCCACACCACATGGTGGCGCGGCCAGGCCATGGGCCGCGCCGCCCTATGGTGTGGGCCCACCCTGGGTCCAGCTGGCTCCTCCTTCTGGCTTCCTTCGTCATCTTGAAAAATAGGATTTTTGGTATAATTTCCTTCCACAGTTGATCTTCCGAAATATTGCGTTCTGACGGTGCTTTTTCCAGCAGAATCCTGGCTCTGGTGCTTGATCCTCCAATAATGATGAAACATGCAAAATAGATGAAATAACATAAGTATTGTGTCCCAATATGAAATATATCAATGAATAACAGCAAATTATGATATAAAATAGTGATGCAAATTGGACGTATCAAGTCCAGAAGCTCGCTTTCGACCACTTCAAGAGGAACTAGCTGGATGGTTCAGAAGGGAAGTCGTCGATCCTAAAGGAGAACACTATGTAGAGGACGTAGAACTTCATATGCATTAAATTATGTATGGAAACTTGTTCAAAATTGTATATGGTCATCCGATGATATTGAATATATATTGTATATTCCTCTTGAATTCTTTTCGGTTCTAATTTCAAATTTGATTGAAATTGTACATTCATATGCATGTATGTAGTAACGTAGAATATGTGAAACTCCTTCAAAATTAAAATAAAACACAAAAGAAATAAAACAATACAAGTTTAGGGGGGGGGGGGGGGCTAAAACCCTAAACCTGCGGCGGCCTTTAGTCGCGGTTGGCCAGGAGAACCGCGACTAAAGGTCCTCCGCCCCGACGGACTGTTGGCGGCCACGTGGATGTGCCTTTAGTCGCGGTTCGTAAGCAACCGCGACTAAAGGGGGGGGCCTTTAGTCGCGCTTATTTGGTCGCGGTTGCGCAACCGCGACTAATGGCAGTTGCGAACCGCGACCAAAGGCCCTTTTTCCACCAGTGAGCGTGGAAAGGTGCTACTCGCTCCGTTCTAAAATATAAGGCGTATAAATTTAGTCAGAAGTTAACATTTTTTAAGTTAGCCAAACATAAAAACATCTAGAATACCAAACCAATATAAGTAGATCGACCATAAAATACATTTTTCATAGTGTATTTCCTTAATATTGCAAATGTTGATGTTTATATAAATATATATATATATATATTTAGTTAAACTCTTAGTAAATTTTAACTTTTGATTAAATTATATGGCCTGTATTTTAAAACCGAGGAGTATAGCATATACTCATTTTCTCATCGTTTTTGGCCATCAACATTTTTGATTAAAAATACTTAGACTATTGCAGACCCGAGCTTGGAGTCCTAGACCTACACATATTACACAGACTCAACACCAAGCACAGCTCGGACTAGCTCAACAACACGTACACGGACATGACCAAGAGACTAACTACTAGTCCTAACCTGACTCAAACACGCAGAACACACACACCTAGCTCATACGCACATGCATGCATCCACAGCTCTAACCGACTGCACTAATCAAGATTACCCTCACAGTTCAGGTCAATCTCGCTCTCGGCTTAGTACTACATCGTCTCCGCTGTCAATGCACTCGGCTGCAGCGCGTCTACGGCCGGGGCAGGTGCGTGATCTCTCCTGCGGCGCAGCTCGCCGACGAGCTTCCTCAAGGCGGCGGAGGCGCCCGCGCCGTCGCATCCCATGAACACCTCGCCGATGTCGGCGGGCGTAATGCGCACGTCATCATCAGCGGCGAGCAGGCCCTCGGCCAGGGCCATGAGGCCGTTCACTTCGTCGTCGGTATCCTCGCCAACTCGGAGGTAGTTCTTGGCGAGCACGCGGAGCGCGGCGGGCGAGCAGTATCCGAGCTCGATCTTGCGGTCCATTCGGCCTGGGCAGACCAGCGCCGGGTCGAGCCGCTCCGGGTGGTTGGTGGTGAAGATTATGAGGCGCTCGCCGATGCAGGAAGACCAGAGCCCGTCAACGAAGTTGAGAAGGCCGGAGAGGCTTATGGACTCCCGCCCAATCGTCGCGGGTGGCAGCATCGACATCTTGGCGTTGTTGTCGTCGTCGTCTTCGTCGATGATGCCGCCGCCCTTCTTCCTGCGGTCAGAGAGGTCGAGGGAGCAGTCGATGTCCTCGACTACGTTGACGGACTTGGGCGTGGTGGAGACGAGCAGGCGGCGGAGGTGGGAGTTGGTGGCCACGGTTGTGAGCTCTAGGTCGTAGACGTCGAACATGAGGAGGTTGGCGATCGCCGCGACGAGGCTGGTCTTGCCGGTGCCGGGAAGGCCGTGGAGCAGGTACCCGTGCTTCCACGCACGGCCGACGCTCGCGTAGTGCTCCCGCCGGGACGCAAAGCGGAGCAGGTCGGCACGGATCTCCTCGCGGAGCGCCGGGTCCACGGCGAGTGTGTCGAACGTGGAGGGGTGGGAGAATGCGTGGGAGGTCCAGAGGCGCTGGTACTCCTCGCCGTTGGTGTAGAGCCTGTGCTCCCGCGACGTGAACCGCATCCTGTGCACGAAGTCGCGGTGCTGACGCAGGAACTGGAGCTCGAGGCTGCGGTGGACGCCGCCACCGCCGGAGGGGCCCTTGCCGCCGCCATACACGTCGACGGGCGCGCGGTGGAGGTCCACTTCACCATGACGCCCTTCCAGGTGTCGTGGGCGGTGTGGGCGTCCGGGAGAGAGGCGACAGCGCGGCTCCCCCCGCGCGGCTTGTAGAGGCGCACGGCGGGGGCCGCGGTGAGGCAGCGCGCACCGAGGTAGAGCTGCGCGGCATCGTAAATGTCGTTGGCTACGCCGGTGATGGTGGCACCGTCGGCCTCGTAGATGAGGATGGTGGCCGTGGGGGCCCGGAACGCGGCGGTGACCCGCGCCAGGAAGCGGCGTAGCCACTGCTCAGCCTCCGGCGGGACGAAGTCCCGCATGGCCGCCCGGAACACCATGACCATCACGATCAGCGAGCCCACCGATCGACAGTCCAGGACCATCTCCATGGCCGCCGCGTCTAGCTTGTTCGCTGGCGTCGCCACGCTAGCTTGCTGCACTAGTAGAAAACAGGTCTTTCGTCCAAAGCCCCTGGGAGCTTTAGTCCCGGTTTTAAAGCAAACCGGGACCAGTGGGAGGCATTGGTCCCGGTTCGTTTCACGCGGCGCGACGCCACCCTCTGGTCCCGGTTCGTTTGGGGCCTTTAGTCCCGGTTTGTGGTGCAGCAGGGCGCGTCAGGGCGTGTCAGGCCCCGACCCCTTTTAGTCCCGGTTGGTATCACCAACCGGGACCAAAGGTCTACCCTTTGGTCTATATATACCCTTACCCTGCCCAAGTTTGAGCCACACTTAGCATTTTCCACTTCTTAGCACAAGAGAGGTGTATGTTTCTTTACCCTCTTCATATGCATAAGAGGTGTTTGATGAAATGCCTAAGAGCTTTTGCTAGTTGAGTTCACAGAAAACAAGCCACATTTAACTGTCTTTTTTCTTCTCCATCGAGGTTAACAACTTAATTTATCCTTTTGTCTGTCATTGATAAAATGCATGTGTATATATATACATCGCTTCACTAATCATGATGTTCTGTAATAGTTTTTTAATAAGCTTAATTATATCATGCAGATGAATCGGCAATGGATGTACGGTGACCAACGCCTTCACGAGTTCACTTCGGGCCTGCAAAATTTTATCAATGTGACTGAGGAAAACAAACGGGGTGGTTTTATGTAGTGTCCATGTGTTAACTGTCAGAATGTCATAAATTACTCTTCCTCGAGGACCATTCACACCCACCTGCTGCGGTCCGGTTTTATGCCCCACTACAATTGTTGGACCAAGCACGGAGAAAAAGGGGTTATCATGGAAGACAACAAAGAAGAAGAGGACGATGACAACTATCCCATGTTCGCTGAATACGGTGATACTGCAAAGGGGGATTGTTTTCCATTAGAAGACAACAATGAAGACAATAAAGCAGAAGATCAAGAGGTATCAGATGAGCCTGCTGATGATCTTGGTCGGGTCATTGCTGATGCAAGGAGACAATGTGAAACTGAAAAGGAAAGGTTGAACTTCGACAAGACATTAGAGGATCACAACAAATTGTTGTACCCAACTTGCGAAAATGGCCAGAAAAAGCTAGGTAGCACACTAGAATTGTTGCAATGGAAGGCAGAGAACGGTGTGACTGACTCGGGGTTTGAAAAGTTGCTAAAAATAATTAAGAAGCAGCTTCCAAGGGGTAACGAATTACCCGCCAGTACGTACAAAGCGAAGAAGGTTGTCTGCCCTCTAGGATTAGATGTGCAGAAGATACATGCATGCATTAATGACTGCATCCTCTACCGCGGCGAGTACGAGAATTTGGATGCATGCCCGGTGTGCACTGCATTGCGGTATAAGATCAGACAAGATTACCCGGGTGATGTTGAGGGTGAGCGCCCCAGGAAGAGGGTTCCTGCCAAGGTTATGTGGTATGCTCCTATAATACCACGGCTGAAACGTTTGTTCAGAAATAAAGAGCATGACAGGTTGTTGCGATGGCACAAAGCAGACCGTAAGAAAGACGAGATGATTAGACACCCCGCTGATGGGTCCTAGTGGAGAAAAATCGATAGAAAGTTTCCGTACTTTGCAGAGGATGCAAGGAACTTAAGGTTTGGTCTAAGTACAGATGGCATGAATCCTTTTGGAGAGCAGAGCTGCAGTCATAGCACCTGGCATGTGACTCTTTGTATCTATAACCTTCCTCCTTGGTTGTGCATGAAGCGAAAGTTCATTATGATGCCAGTGCTCATCCAAGGCCCGAAACAACCCGGCAACGACATTGATGTGTACCTGAAGCCATTATTGAAGAACTTCTACAGCTGTGGGCCATAACAGGTGTACGTATGTGGGACGAGCACAAGCAGGAGGAATTTGACCTACAAGCGCTGCTTTTCGTAACCATCAATGATTGGCCTGCTCTTGGTAACATTTCAGGACAGTCAAACAAGGGATACAATGCATGCACGCACTGTTTAGATGAGACGCCAGGTGCATATTTGGATAAATCTAAGAAGGTCGTGTACCTGGGGCATCCTCGATTTCTTACGCGTACCCATCCCGTAAGAAAGAAAGGCAAGCATTACAATGGTGAGGCGGATCACCGGAAGAAGCCTGCCCACCGTCATGGTGCTGATATATTTGGTATGGTCAAGGATCTAGAAGTAATATTTGGAAAGGGTGCTAGCGGACAGTCTGTTCCGAATGACGCTGCCAGACACGCGGCCATGTGGAAGAAGAAATCTATATTTTGGGAGCTACCCTATTGGAAAGTCCTAGGTCATTATATCGATGATGTAGCCAAAAACAACATTTGGCGTCGGCTCATGGCACATTTCAACCTACCTCCAGAGGAGAATGCCAATCAAGCCAGACAGATGGAGGAGAAAGTCAAGGAGTTTGCTCTAAAGAAGATGGCCGACCTATTCAAGAACCACAAGAAAAGATTGTACCATGACTTTGTCAAGCAAAAGAAGACTCCGGACTTCACTTGAGCATATGAGAAGATAAAAGATCACTGGCCCAAATTCATGAAGTACACGCTGTCAGAAGAATTTAAGAAAAGGTCGGAAACAAATAAGAAAAATGCTTCGTTGAAGAAATATCACCAAGTTATGGGTCCAGGTGGCTATAGGGCTAACAGGCCTAAGTGGCAGGCAGCTAAGGCGGAACTGGTCAGGAAAGGGATCCAAATAGGGACATTCAATTGGACCGAACGGTCGAAGGAGTGGTTCTACGGGATTGTGTGGGGACCCCGGACTAGCTGTCCAAAATCCCTGTTATGTATACCGTTCACGATCCCATGATCAGTGCGCCGTGAACACATAACCGATCTGATATCAATTACACCATCCATTACAAAGTGGAATAAGAAAATTACAAAAGGTCACATGAACAATACTTACATAATATCCCCGAAGGGCCTAACTAAACATCAGAGTAGCAACATCACTTCAGCAGCGCAGTACCCAAGTCATCTGCCATAACCCTACAAGCAACTGACTGGGAGAACGTTTCCTAGGTCGCATAGACATCATCCAATCCTTCTTCATTTGTCGAATTCCTCCAAGTCTGGCCAAGTAAATAGCCAGGGACAAAGCCGTGAGTACATTGGAATTGTACTCGCAAACCATCAAGAAGGTACTTTGCAAGAGTGCAAGATAACAAGTGCTAATCTAAGATGACAAGAGGGAAAGACTAGTTTCTCTTGTGGATATAGCATGTAGATGAGAAGTAGTTTCTCTTGTGGCTATAGCATCCCTACTTCTCAGGTGAAGGGGACACTTCAAGAGGGTTCTAAGACATCTCTATATCTTTGTTGAAGAAGATACTCCAAAAGATACCCTATGACATCTCTATATCTTTGTTGAAGAAGATACTTCAAAAGGGTTCTACAGCATAAAACACTAGGATGGGAGTAACCCAGTTTATTTCCTTTCCGACCATCTCCATATGGTCAACCAAACCATTCTAGTACCCTTCCGGTACTCCGAAAACAAGTTCCTTTTTTTTCCTTTGGTAAACACTTTCTCAAACAAAACTCATCAGGCTAACTAATAGCCATTTCAACCGTCCATGACCGCGGACACGGCTATTCGAATAGATTTGACTCTGCAGAGTTTGCACACTTTCCCCACAAGATCCGCGAGTTTATCATGTGGGCATCATCCCCGCATATCAACTATGCCATGACAAAAAACTCGGACATAGCCTTTCGCCTATTCGACTTAGCACGGGATCCTACCCTATGGAGTATGTACCTCCCTGGCACCGTGGCAGCTCACCTCACTTTGAGCGTGGCTCCACCGCCAAGCCAGGAGACCCATAGTGTCTTCCGGACGGGTAGCCCCGAAGGCATCCCGTTATACGATTGTCTCCACCTACGACAACCCGGACTCGGGGGTAACCTTACCCTTGTATTGTTGTGCGGTGTCCCATGCTAAGAAGAACAAACTATGGGCTAAGCCCCGTGCCCACGTTGGGGTAATGTGGTTGCGCGGGTTAATTGTCACGGGTGAATACTTAGGCGCCAAAGTTTTCGAAAACAAGATTCTCTTTCCAACCATCTTTGCCAAGATCCTTTTCTTTCATAAACACACGCTTGGGTAAGTCCAACTCACCCAAGGTTTTCAAAAATTCTTTTCAACAAGGTATTTTTCCAAGGGGTTTCCAACCTATAGTTTTATGGATGAACTAAGATACATCAAGGGCATGATGCTAGCCATCATACAACTAAGGAGATGATAAATGAGGTGTCAAGGGGGTCATACATGCTTAGGGTAAGCATGCATAGACAACACAAGTGGAACTAACTCAAGATGGATCAAGAGACAATAATAACAAGAAGATAACAACAACAAGTAACACAACATTATGAGATCAAAAGATGGCTTGCCTTGGTTGGCTTATTTGTCCCTGGACTTCTTCAACTCCATTCAAATAAGAATTCCAATAATATAACCAAAATCCTTGTCCGATTCCACTTCTTCTTCTTATCCGGAATTGTTCGCATCTATCGCCGAAAAATATAAAAGGAACACAATCAATCACATTGCACCAACAAGACAATCATTCAACAATCAACATTCATTAGCTAACCACTCTACTAAGGACTAACATGCTAAGGTCTCATGGTTACTTATAAAAGCATGAGAGCCTCATCAACTAGCAATTGCCTCTCCGGTTATCACCATGGCATAAATAATTATCCCCTGGTAGATAACACCACAAAGATGACAAGTGCATTGGTTTGGCATCAAAAACATTCAAAGTTTATTTTCAAAATTTTTTGGAAAGGCACAAAACATTTCCTACTTTATTTGGCTAATAGACACTATACACAATTAGGAAGTAAACAATATGCCCCACTATTTTGAATACTAAAATAAAACATTGAAACTAAGTTTATGTTGCAGAGGTTTTGTTTTGCAAGAATAAAACAAAGGTTGACAAATTTCAAATAAAAAGAGGTGGTCAAAGATTTTAAAATAAACAAAAAGTTTTGGTTCAACAATTCATGTAACACACTCATATTACTAACAGAAACAAATATGCATGAACAGAGACTAGAAATATTTTTCCTAGATGGCCAGTAATAAAACAAGGTTAACACAATTGGATTCATCCACAAATATTAATCCTATAATTTTTAAAATTACAAACACTAAGCAGAAAGCAGTGATCATGTTTAATGCACTAAAAATTGTACAAAAATCCTAAAAATATGGGACCAGTGGCATTGGAAAGGTAATGAAATTTCTGAACTAATGAACTTGGTTTCACTGGATTTGCGTTTGTAGATTAGGAGTTATTCACAAAAGAGTGCTACTGGTTATAACAGCAAATTTCAATTTTTCAAAAGAATTCAAACGGGCGGGAAATTTCACTGGGCCGTGCGGGGTGGCAGTGTTGGGTCGGCCCAGGTGGTTGTCCAAGTGGAGGTGAGGGAAAAAGAAATAAAGAAAGAGGAGGGGAGAGGGGCCCGGGCGGGCCAGGCCTGCATGCTGAGGTGGCCAGAGGGCCATGCAGCCGCACGTCCAGGAGGACCGAACGGCCAGTGGCCGTCGTCCTCCTCTGGCCATGCACGCGCGGGCAGACGGGAAGAAACGGAGGTGGCCGGGGCCTTACCGCGGGGCGACGGAGGTCGACGGTGAGCGTGGAGGCAGCGGCGGGTCGAGGCAGCCGAGGTGCACGTCCAGCAGCTCCTCCACTACCCGCAGCAGCTTCTCCCGACGGCGTCTTCTCCGCGGGTGCTTCCGGATGAATAGCTACAGCGGCTCCTACCGGCGATCCTGGACGACATGCAGGGGCGCGTTAGAAGGGGTAGGAGACGAGGATCAGTATGGGAAAAGAAGGGGAGGGAAAAGGGGCCGTGGGCAAGCTCGACCGTGCTCGCACGATGACCATGCCGGCGTGCTCTGCTCCGGCGAGCAGCAGCCAGGGGGCACCTCAGTGACCCTGGCATGGGATGAGTGAGGGGGTGGGGTGGAGAGGAGCACTGTGAGGGAGAGGGGGAGGCTCGGGTGGCTTTTATAGCCCCGGAGTGGCTCACGGTGGGCTTGGTGCACCCGGCAGGGTGACCATGTCTAAGGGCGGGCGTGGCGAGGATGCTGCAGGCTAGGGCTGGCCTCGGGAGCATGCGTATCGGGGAAAGGAATGCCAGGACACTATCATGGCGCAGTCTTGGGAGAAAACATGGCCTGCTGCTCTCTACCCAAAACTGGGTGACCACGTCCATGGCAAGCTCGGGCAGGGGTGCTGGGGGCATTGGGGCACGAGGGGAAAACACTGAGGAGCTCCAGGTGACATAGGCATCCCAAATGGGCCTGCCGAAGATAGTACCCAGGGTTTACTGAAGGCCCAATACCCGAAGAATAAGAAGATTCGGGAGCCCAAGATATATTAAGGAAAGTTAGAGTTGTAATAGGAAGTGTTATTTGTAATCTGGCGGGATGAGTTTGAAACCGTCCCGGACTCTGTAACTTGTACAAAACGAAACCCTCGGCTCCGCCTCCTATATAAAGGGGGAGTCGAGGGACGAAGAGATCATCGAATCATTATTACAAACCCTAGTTTTCATAATCGTCGAGTACTTTTCGGCTGAAACCTTCGAGATCTACTTGCCCTCTACTTCCAACTAAACCCTAGCCTACAATCCATAGGCATTGACAAGTTGATACCTTGTCAATTGGCGCCGTCTGTGGGAACTAGAGGTGTAAGGATCTGATCTCGATGGCACGTTCAAGATCTTCGACATCATCAACCGCAAGCAACGCAATGGATTGAGGTAAACAGATCGCTGCTGGTCCTGTCGATTTTGTTCCTCACCCACCCTCCCGTTTGGATGCATATGCGTATCTGGCGGAGCCCATGGAGATGACGTTCGGAAGGTTTCACTTTCGCGTTGAGAAGGAAGGATCGTATCGTGTCGAAATTCCGATCTCGTCGGGATCGTCGGCAGTCGATTCTGATTTTTCAAGCTATACATCGTCAACTGAGTCAGGAGAAGAAGAAACTTCGTCGACACGCTACGTCAGCACCAGAGCAAGAGAGAAACTCGCCAAGATCTTCAACGACATGTCGTTTGAGTCATCTGCGGACTCATATATAAGCGATGGCTCAAGCGATGTCGACAGTTACGAGTTCATCGACAAATCTATCACAGTGGGCAAGGTCTTCATCAATCTCAACGATGATGTCACCAAACCCAACATAGATCTGAATACAAAATATCATCAGATTTATGCCATTGAGGATCAAGAGGAAACATCTGAGGCTTTCGACGATCTGGGAAATCCATACGTCGATCCCTCCAATCTGCGACAAGGCCTGGGCAACAAATACGTCGGGCCAGAGCCGCGAGACAGAGTTCAACTTTCACAAGCAGCGTGGGACAGAGCCGCGAGAGCTATGAACGGTACAGAACCAATGGCTACCACGGCCACACCAGAGGAATTACAAGCATATCAATATAGGCTCGCACGAGCTGCCAGAGAATTGGAAAAACAGATAGCCGAGTTAAACAGGAGAAAGGAGGCAGCTTCTGCATCCAGCAGGAGAAGGGCAGATCTAAGTCGACAATCTAGAACTTCGGGTGATAGCCACAGGGAGGCTCGGAACAGAGCAAGATCAAGGTTGCAACATATACCCGAGGCAGAAAGAGAGCACTTGGTCCAAAACCTCGACATGTCCTTCATGTCGATAGATACAAGAGGAAATATCATCCCTAAGACACCAGAGGCTGGGTATATGGCGACACATGCTTTTATCCTCGCATCTAAACCACCTCCAGGTGATCCAAGGGAAACACTATACAATATGGCGGTAGCAGGAGTTGGAGCTATGGGAACAGCGTTTGTATCAACGCCTCCCGAAGGAGCGGCAAGGCAAAATAGTCCACGACCCGCAGCAGCAACAGCGGCAGCACCTGAAGGACCAAGTGGAGCAAGAGACACAGCAGCACAAGCAAGGGTCGACAGAGCGCGACAAAGCAGAAGGGATCATCGGCAATCTCCGGAGCTTAACGACGAAGATATGTGCGGCTTGCCATGCTTCACGAGGAGAGTCCGAAAAACTCGAGTCCCCTCAGGATTCAAGTTACCCGACAACTTCAAGAAATTCGACGGCCTTCAAGATCCAGAGGATTGGCTAGTTGATTATCTTGAGACAGTGAAGCTCACGGGAGGAACCAGGGCAACAGCTATGCAAAGCATCCAGGTGCATTTGAGTGGAGCCGCACGATCTTGGATAAAGAAACTCACTCCAGGATCTATCGACAGCTGGGAAAGTTTCGAGGATGTGTTCGTCAAGAATTTCAGATCCACGTGCAAAAAACCTGCGTCGTTAGAGGAGTTGAGAGCGTGTCGACAAAAGCCAGATGAGCCAATGAGAAAGTACATCCAAAGGTGGAATATCATCAAAAACTCGGCAGAAAATATATCTGACGAGAGAGCAATAGATGCGTTTGTCGCAGGAATCAGGCGTGGAGATTTTGTTGAGGACTTAGGAAGGACCAATCCAAAGACAGTATCTGCGTTAATGGAGATAGCAAACAGATGGGCAGATGGAGAAGACGCTGTCCACAACAAACGGCACAAGTCGCCAGAGGAGGACCGTGGCCGAAATTATCAACCGAGGCGACGATTTCCTCGGCAGTACCCGAACTATGACGCTCCAGGGCAAATTTCGGCAGGTTTTCGGGCAAACACAGGAGGGAGCAACAGAGATGATTATCAGAGAAGCAGTGAACAGCGAGGCAATAACAGGGATGATTCTCGCAACAACAGGCAAAATAGCGGGCCTAGGTTCCCAAGGCCTTTCGTGTCCCCTGAAGAGATGATGAATGGGCCGTGTCAAATGCACTTTTTCCTCGACAGCAACGTGTTGACTGCCAAAACCCACCGGCGGGCAGCGGCCTGTCAACACAGGTAGAGCCGGGAAGAGCCTAGAGCTGCGGCTGGCTGAGACCCCTCCGAGCGACGGCCCGCAATGCTCTTCTGGTCACACGCGGGGATGCGAAGTGCAAGGGCGTGCCACCTGACCTATACCTGGTCAGGAAGGTGATGGGGATGCCTCGCTTAGTTCCTGCATGGCATACACGTAAACATTAAATAAGAGCCTCGATCGGCTCTCAGGTTATCCTGTGAATCGGCTCAAAGAGCCGATCCACCCATGATTCGTACGGGGTGCACGAATACTTGGTGATCCTGCTTGATCAAGATAAAGCTAATGAGATCTACGACGATTTAGGGTTTTCACCGCATAATCGGATCATCCTACTCCAGGTTGGGCCTCGCGGCCACGCACGGTGCTCGTAAGCCGATCCTAAACAAGGCCAAAAAAACCAACATGGCGTTGATCCTCGGAACATCCTGTTTAGGACTTGCGAACGCCACCCTACGTGCCGCTGGATCCTCCCCCCTTTGTAAGGCCTAACTATTGCAGATATTAAACTAATCCTTGCAGAGCAAGGAGCAATCGTAACGGATCAGATCTACTAAATAATGAACAAGCAGGGTGCCGCCCCCACACCTGAGATAGGTGTGAGGGCGGCTAGACATGCAAGGGTTGCACTACGTAAGCATGTTATACGGAGAACTATGCTAACCCTAACACATCTATGATAACTACGTTGCCCGCCATCAAAGACGCTTCAGTACGGGCAACGCATGAACAACGTGGAGCTTGTGCTGCCTAGATCGCAAGATGCGATCTAGGCAGCATGTCGCTTACCTGATTGAAACCCTCGAGATGAAGGAGTTGGCGATGCGCCGAGATTGGTTTGTTTTGGGGTGAACGTTGTGTTGTTGTTTATTCCATAAACCCTAGATACATATTTATAGTCCAGGGGACTTTCTAATTCAGACGTGCAACTAACCGTGCACGAGTAAAACTCTAACTTCTAACTTAAGATACGATCTAATAAATTACAGATAAATGGGCAATCTAGCCCAACTTCGCATATAAGGCCGATCTTCGTATTCTCTCCATACATAACCTTCAAGCTTATCTTGATCGTGGCCCACCTCCAACTTGGTCGAATTCTGGTGATAACACATGCCCCCCTGGTTTTGGAATTGGTAATTCCAAAATCATTATCTTTCGTCGGGTCATGTCGTAGCAGAGCAGAATCATCGCAGCATTTTTCGTCAGGAAGGTCCTGACTTCTCAACTGTTCCGCGTGATTTGACCGTTGTCTTTGGGCGCTGCCTCCTCGAAAACTGCTGTGGCATTGAATTTTTTCACCATAGCCCCCTTTTATTTAACTGCTCTGAGCAGTTCGCCACTTCATCATCCTGCTCTGCTCTGGCCATCGGCACCAAAAACCTCTCTTCTCCCTCAGCCATGTCGTCTTCTTCCTCGTCTTCCGTCTCTCTCCAATCCTCTTCCTCAAGCGAGTTGGTCCCAGAGCACGACAAGATGGAGGCGTCCAACCGCCGGGCTCCCAAACATTGGGACAAGCAGGAGTGGGACTTCGACTTCGTGCCGGAGGGTGAGGACCTCGTCTGGTCAGATGGGGCCATGCCCCTAACAGACGGGGAAGATGACCTACGGTACCTGGTTGACGGAGCACTGGAGAGCGGCGACGACGACCCTCCCTTTCGGGGTAAATTCACATCTGTCACCAAAAGAGAAGAAGAGGATGTCGAAGACGAAGACATCTCCTCTGACATGAAGAAGGGACAGGAGGACGACACCTCCTCCGACGAACCGCCGGCGAAACGCATCCGGGGCTGGGCTTGGTCAGACGAGGACGATGATGATGACGAGGAAGAAGCCTCCGCTGAAGGTTACAGTAGCAGCACCGAGGGATTCGTCGACAGCAGCAATGAAGGCAGCTAGCTCAGCGACGGCGAAGACGGCAACAGTCCTTAGAATAGGGACCTACTAGCATAAGATTAGCAGTAGCAATCTGTCCCCTTTGCTGAACAATCGGCTCCTCTTTATAAGAAATCTCATTATTAATGAAAAATTTCTTTTGATTTTGCCAATGTTCTTTATGTCGACTCAGCCGATTTTCCTCATCTGACCTTGATGGTTGCTAACCAATGCTTAATGACCAGCGAGACAAGCTAATTCAATCATCCTTCCAAGTTAACTTCCAAGTTAGCTAGCCCTGCCGACGACAATAGCTCTGGGTGCAGCCGAATTAGCTTGTCAATTCGGTCAATGCTCGATGAGCCGATGGCAACGCATCGGTCTCTCACAATAAATTTCAAGATAGATCCATCCGGACTCAAAACTCCCGGTCAAACAGGGCCAAGCCATAACCATATTAAACTTAGCGGCCAAAACTCCTGAAATAATGCCCAGCCTCCTCATTAACCATAAATTTCAGACATTCTTCCGCCGCATCCTTCTCTTCCAGATCCTCTTTGCCTTCAGGAGAGTCCTAGGACTATTGCTGGATCAATTCAAACGCCGAAGCTGCCACTTCTGCAGAACAGGCATTACTTGTCCACAAATTCCCTCGTGATGGTATGCAGTGACGTTTTACAATCCTGCTCTGTTTTCTTACAGCAACCATTTCTCGAAGTCAAATCGAGATGCAGAGCTAACCGATTTCAGCAAAATCGGCTTCTTATAGCAAAGGACCTTTCGGGGCAAGCTGCCCCCCGAGCCTCGGTCGGGGCGAGAATAGCAGTGAGCCGACCAAGTCGGTCATCCTCGGTCTCCAACTCGTGATGCAGTATCCACCGATTCCAACAAAATCGGTTCTTCAGAGTGAAGCAATTTCCATGCGAGCTGCCCCCCGAGCTTCTCCAGCTTACATCTTGTGCCTGGCTGATCAGATCGGCTCGTCATCTTTGGCAGGCCGAAGTAACTTCTGGCGAGGATGCCTTTGAATTTCTGATGCCCTCCAAAACTCCGGACGTAACAACCCCTGGAAGTGACAGCTACCAAGTCACAGCCTTGGCCAAGCCTTAGGCAAAAAACGTTACAGCCGATTGCTTCGTCATCGGCTGTTCTCCTGGTCCTAGAAGAGATATGCTCCCTTCGTTAGGCTCATCCTTACCCTAACTTGCTCTCGTCGTTGGTCAGGGTCATGACCCTCAAACTGCCCCGGCCGATACTGCAGGCACGAATACTCGCAAAGAGAACCCGGAGATCCTTTGAAGAGAAGATCCACTTCCTGCTCCATTGATCCTCTAATTATCACAGTCATACTTCTTGAGTCGATGGCCATGCATCGGCTTTTCGGTAAAAAAAAGTTTTTACCGGCCGATTTTCCTCTAATCGGCCCCTAGTGTTTCATTGTACACATGTTTGCTGCACATGCTCATCTGACTATATGCCCCCCGAGCCGAATCTGCCAGGTGACTGCAGATGTCGGCTTTATGATTAGCTAGGGCACTGCACTTGCACGTCGGCTCCGCAAGGATTCGTGCTGGCTTTCACCCGCCGATGTAGCCGCTGCCCAGTAGATCGATATTGAGCACAAGCAGAACATGTGGTAAAGATAACTCTGGCCGATTGCTGGAATCGGCCTCCATATCGATTGAAGCGCTGACTGAAGGTTCTGTAACGTCCCTTCATAGACTTTTGGGGCCGATCACAAGGATCAGCCTCATCGCGTTTGCTCATCGCTTTGCCTCAGCTACATGGTCAGGCCAGTGGATAAAACCAGCTTAACTCTTCCCTTCGTCACGTCGATGCGCTCGCAGTCGTCCAAATTGATACCTGAGAGGGGTTCTTGGCCTGCTGCTTCCCATGCGTTCATGCCAGCCGTTGAAATTTCGGCTGAGTCATCGGCCTGGACGACCTCTACCTCATCTCCATCCCACTGTATTATGCATTGGTGCATCGTGGAGGGAATGCAGCAGTTGGCATGGATCCAATCTCTCCCTAGCAGAACAGCATAAGTGCTCGTGCTATCGACGATGAAGAACGTTGTAGGGATAGTTTTCCTTCCTACGGTCAGATCCACGTTCAGAACACCTTGTGCGTCAGATGCTTGGCCGTTGAAATCGCTCAATGTCACATTGGTCTTGATTAGATCTGAGCTAGAGCGTCCCAGCCGACGTAGCATAGAGTATGGCATGATGTTGACTGCCGCTCCGGTGTCCACCAGCATCTTATTTACAGGCCTCCCATCGATGTAACCTCGCAAGTACAGGGCCTTCAGATGTCTGTAGCTTCTTTCTCGTGGCTTTTCAAAGATGACCGGCCGTGGGCCGCAGTCCAGTTGTGCCACAGGTGCCTCATATAACCTTGGAGCACTACACTCCGTTGGAAGGATGAAGACCATATTCGTGCCAGCCGATGTTTCATCATCGGCTTTCCTTTGTTTGGGACGCCACTCCATTCTCCGTGGTCGACCCTCTTCATCCAGGGCTCGCTGAACCTTTGCAGCCAGATCAGGCCGTGCCTTTCTTAGCGTATGCAGGTATAACCTTTCGGCTTCTTCTAGCCTACGTAGACGCTGAACCCCTCGTTTCTGGGAACGGCTGAGCCCATCAGGACACCATCTTGGCCGATGATACTTATCCTCTTCATCATCGTCCTCTAGTTCCTCAAGGTCTTCCATCTGAACGGCCTCAGCATGCTTGCTCCGAGGCGGGAAAGGCCCTAGACGCTCGAACACGGACACCTTAGCTGCCTCCTTCTTCTTTCGTTTACATTCTGGGCAATTGCCGATCGTTGGTAATCGGCTCATCCCGGAATCCCAGCAGTGTCTGAAGAAGGGGCAGTCCCAGTGCCTATCCACGTTGTCCGGTTCCCTTGACCCTCCTCTGGCGTGACGTTCGGATCCGTCGTTGCCTCCGTCACGCTGACGGTACCTCCTGTCCTCCGCATTAGACCGATGACATCTTTCATCGTCTTCATCGTAGCGCCGACGTCGGTCATATTGCTGTTCATACTTGTGGAGGAGATGTACGGAGCGTGGGCGTTGGGACCATATGCCTTTCACCTCCTCCACGGTTAGGTACCGTCTATCGTCGTCTTGGGGCCGGTCGCGTGGCGCGGCCTCCTCTTTATACTCGCCACGGGAGTGGCTGCTTTCTGCTTTATCTTTGCCATGGCGGCTTGCTAGCCCTGCCATGTTGACACCAAAGGAGAACTCTGGCCTCCTCACGTGGTGGCTAAGATCCACCAGGTTGTCGCCAGGCCACAAACGTGTGTTACCGTGCGCACGGGTCTTCTCAGGGGAGCCGATGAGTTCGGCTTCGAGGGATGCCTTGGTCTCGTCATGTTTTCTTTTGAGTTCCTCGAGCAGATCCTCGTATCTCAGTGACCTAGCGCGTTCTCCTGACGGGGCGGACAAATCCACTCCATCGAGTGCGCCTTCAGGTGCGAAACCCCTCCACCTGACGCCATGGGCGCGGGTTCGGTGGAGAGAGCCGATGAGTTCGGCTTCGAGGACCGCCTTAGTCTCATCATATCTCTTCTCGCGCTCGTCAGGCAGCTCCTCGTAAGTGACTGGCGTGCCGTCCGCCGCCATCACAGATGTAGATGGCGATGTGGTTGATGTAGACGATGGTCCCACCGGGCGTGCCAGAATATGTTGACTGCCAAAACCCACCGGCGGGCAGCGGCCTGTCAACACAGGTAGAGCCGGGAAGAGCCTAGAGCTGCGGCTGGCTGAGACCCCTCCGAGCGACGGCCCGCAATGCTCTTCTGGTCACACGCGGCGATGCAAAGTGCAAGGGTGTGCCACCTGACCTATACCTGGTCAGGAAGGTGATGGGGATGCCTCGCTTAGTTCCTGCATGGCATACACGTAAACATTAAATAAGAGCCTCGATCGGCTCTCAGGTTATCCTGTGAATCGGCTCAAAGAGCCGATCCACCCATGATTCGTACGGGGTGCACGAATACTTGGTGATCCTGCTTGATCAAGATAAAGCTAATGAGATCTACGACGATTTAGGGTTTTCACCGCATAATCGGATCATCCTACTCCAGGTTGGGCCTCGCGGCCACGCACGGTGCTCGTAAGCCGATCCTAAACAAGGCCAAAAAAACCAACATGGCGTTGATCCTCGGAACATCCTGTTTAGGACTTGCGAACGCCACCCTACGTGCCGCTGGATCCTCCCCCCCTTTGTAAGGCCTAACTATTGCAGATATTAAACTAATCCTTGCAGAGCAAGGAGCAATCGTAACGGATCAGATCTACTAAATAATGAACAAGCGGGTGCCGCCCCACACTGAGATAGGTGTGAGGGCGGCTAGACATGCAAGGGTTGCACTACGTAAGCATGTTATACGGAGAACTATGCTAACCCTAACACATCTATGATAACTACGTTGCCCGCCATCAAAGACGCTTCAGTACGGGCAACGCATGAACAACGTGGAGCTTGTGCTGCCTAGATCGCAAGATGCGATCTAGGCAGCATGTCGCTTACCTGATTGAAACCCTCGAGATGAAGGAGTTGGCGATGCGCCGAGATTGGTTTGTTTTGGGGTGAACGTTGTGTTGTTGTTTATTCCATAAACCCTAGATACATATTTATAGTCCAGGGGACTTTCTAATTCAGACGTGCAACTAACCGTGCATGAGTAAAACTCTAACTTCTAACTTAAGATACGATCTAATAAATTACAGATAAATGGGCAATCTAGCCCAACTTCGCATATAAGGCCGATCTTCGTATTCTCTCCATACATAACCTTCAAGCTTATCTTGATCGTGGCCCACCTCCAACTTGGTCGAATTCTGGTGATAACACAACGGTAAAAGACAGTCAGGGCACCTGCAGAAAGACTGTCGAAATTTTCAGGCAATGCTAAGATATGCAGAGAACGCTAACGCGCGGGCAACACAGAGAAATCCTCGAGAACCCAGAAGCGAGATTCACTTGCCGCCTCCTCCCGCGATTACAGACGACAATCGGCATCAGCTCAGAATAGCGGCAGCACCTCCACCACCACCTTATGTTGATCCTAACTCCAACGGAGCGGTGTCAATGATTCAGAAGGGAAGGCCGTCCAATAGAGCTCAGAAAGTAATCTCACGACAGGTGTTTATGGCAGAAAAAATGCCTCCACCAACAGTTGAGTATCTTAATTGGTCAGGACAAGATATTGGCTTTACAATAGCAGATCATCCGCAGCAAGTCCCTCGACCAGGGCAGTCAGCACTTATCCTGCCAGCAGTTATCGCAGGATTTGATGTTTCTCGAGTGTTCATAGACGGCGGCAGCAACCTAAACCTTATGTATGCAGATACATTGAGGAAGATGAACATATCCTTAGCAAACTTGAAGCCAACAGACACAAGGTTCCACGGCATCACACCGGAGAAACCAAGTTATCCATTGGGGAAGATCAATCTCGACGTTCAGTTTGGGACCCGAGAAAATTATAGAATCGAGAGGCTGGAATTTGAAGTCGTGGATTTTCCGTCGCAGTACCACGCTCTGTTGGGACGACCAGCATATGCTAGATTTATGGCGGTGCCACACTATACATACCTGTTGTGGAGGTTGCCTGGACCAAAGGGACCAATCACAGTCAAAGGAAGCTTTGCTTTAGCCGATAAGTGTGATAAGGATTTTCATCGGCTATCAGAAACTTTCGGGATGCAAGCTGAGTATTTGGCGTCAAAAAGCATGACCGATTACGACGTCTTTGCCCAGGACGTTGGAAGGCCAAATAAGGAATCAACTTTCAATACCAAGAAAAATTCTAAGGAGGTGCAGATTCACCCGACAGACCCGAAAAAGACGACATCTATCGCAAACGACATGGATATCGCATAGGAAAGCGCGCTCGTCGAGTTCCTCCGTGAGCACTGGAAAATCTTCGCATGGTGTCCAGCTGACATGCCAGGAGTACCCAGGGAACTTGCCGAGCACCACCTAAACTTGGATCCATTAGCGAGACCAATCAAACAACCTCTGCGGCGTTTTTCGGAACCAAACCGCAAAGCTATGCTATCAGAAGTAAATCGACTTGAGGAAGCTGGTTTTATCAAAGAGATATCTACAGAAGCCACATGGGTAGCTAACCCAGTGATGGTGCCGAAGAAACACACGACAGTCCTTCGCATGTGCGTCGACTTTACGTGTCTCAATAAACATTGTCCAAAGGATCACTTTCCCCTCCCGAGAATCGATCAAATTATCGACTCCACGGCTGGATGTGAACGTCTTTCCTTCCTGGACGCATATTCTGGTTATAACCAGATCAGATTGAAAGAAGAAGACGAAGCCAAAACAGCGTTCATAACACCTTACGGCGTGTTCTGTTACAGAACAATGCCTTTCGGTTTAAAAAACGCGGGAGCAACATATCAGAGGATGATGCAGAAGTGTTTGGCGACACAGATCGGGAAAAACGTGCAAGTATACATCGACGATGTCGTCATAACGTCAAAAGAGGGGGCAACACTGATTGAGGATCTCAAGGAAACCTTCGACAACCTCAACAAATTCTGCCTCAAGCTGAACCCGACGAAGTGTTCCTTTGGCGTCCCAGCAGGAGAACTTCTGGGATTTCTAGTCTCAGCAAGAGGGATTGAAGCAAATCCCGATAAAATACAAGCTATCGTAACAATGAGAAAGCCAACAAAGTTGAAAGAAATACAACAGCTAACTGGGCGAGTCGCAGCTTTGAGTAGATTCGTCGCCAGGCTGGGAGAAAAAGCGTTACCATTCTACGCTCTGATAAAGCAAGGAGATAAATTCCAGTGGAACGAAGAGGCCGACAGAGCTTTCGAGGATTTGAAGCGCACAATCTCGACACCACCAATTTTGGTGGCGCCGAAGGAAAAGGAACCTCTCCTGCTGTATATCGCAGCCACGCCCCAAGTGGTGAGCACGGTGCTAGTTGTCGAAAGGGAGGAAGAAGGAAAACTTCACGGCGTGCAGAGGCCAGTATACTTCGTCAGCGAAGTTTTATCGCCCTCAAAACAAAGGTACCCTCAGTACCAAAAGCTAGCATATGGAGTGTTCACAATAGCACGAAAATTGCGCCACTATTTTTCGGCACACCCGATCATAGTGGTCAATGAAGCTCCCTTGTCAAATATACTAAACAATCCAGAAGCTACGGGTCGTGTCTCCCTTTGGGGAATAGAACTTTCCCCTCGGGACATCACGTATGAAAAAAGAAAAGCAATCAAGTCGCAAGTTTTGCCAGACTTCATTGCAGAGTGGATGGAGCTGCAAAACACAGGACCCCCAGACTTATCGAGAACATGGACCATGAACTTTGATGGATCCAAGAGACTTGAAGGAGCTGGCGCAGGAGTAGTGCTTATATCACCTGAAGGCGACAAGTTAAAATATGTCCTTCGGATGACGTTCCCTAATGCATCCAATAATGAAGCAGAATATGAAGCTCTCATACACGGGATGAAGATGGCGAAAGCTTGCGGTGCAACTCGACTAAAAATCTTTGGTGACTCACAACTGGTGGCTCAGCAAGTTATGAACCAATGTGACGCAGTCAATGATAGTATGATGGCATACAAGGAGGTGTACAACGAGCTCGAGAAGTTGTTCGATGGATGCGAAGTAAATCATATTAGCAGACTGAGCAACGACGAAGCCGACGTTCTTGCAAACATCGGATCGCAATGCCTTGCAGTTCCGCCAGGTGTATTCTGGGAAGAGATAACAGAGAGATCCACCAAATCGACAAAATCAAAAAAGAAGGAGAAGAAACCCTCGGGGGCTACCAAGGAAAAGCAAGAGGAAGAAGAAGAAGATCAAGACCTGGTCATGGTGATACAGATACCATGGATGCAGACGTACATATCATACATCCTCAGGAAAGAAATACCCGACGATCCAGTTGAGGCAAGGCGAGTAATTCGACGCTCCAAAGCCTTCACGGTGATCAAAGGAGAATTGTACAAGCGGAGTATTTCAGGCGTCCTGCAAAGGTGTGTCACACCCGAAGAAGGAAGAATAATTCTGAAGGATGTACACGAAGGAATATGTGGCCACCACGCAAGTAGTCGAGCTATTGCAGCCAAGGTTTTTCGGGCAGGATTCTACTGGTTGACAGCAATCGAGGATGCCAAGGAAATAGTAAGAACTTGCGACACGTGTCAAAGGTTTGCCGCAAAACCTCACTCTCCAGCAGCAGAGCTAGCACCAATACCATTGTCGTGGCCCTTTGCCCAATGGGGACTTGATATGGTAGGCAAGTTACACAAATCCTGGCCAGGAGGAAAGGAGTACATGCTAGTAGCTGTCGACAAATTTACAAAGTGGATAGAAGCGAAACCGATAAATTCACCAGACGGAGCATCCGCAGTAAAATTCATAAAAGGCCTCGTCTTCAGATTTGGAGTGCCCCACAGCATCGTCACAGACAATGGGAGTAACTTCACATCCCACGAATTCAAAGATTATTGCGAAGAAGTGGGTATCAAGTTGCACTTCGCGTCAGTTGCACATCCTCAAACCAATGGGCAAGTCGAGAAAGCCAATGGCATCATCTGCAATGGCATCAAGAAACGCCTGTTAGGACCACTGGAAAAAGCTCGATATACCTGGCCAGAAGAACTACCAAGTGTGTTGTGGAGCATCCGAACAACACCAAATACAGCGACACAGGTGACCCCGTTTTTCCTGGTCCATGGAGCAGAGGCAGTACTGCCAATAGAAATAGAGCACGACTCCCCCAGAGTCACAAAGTATAATGAAGAAACTTCCAAGATAGCATTGGAAGACGACGTCGACGCACTCGACGAAGCTCGAGACGAAGTACTATCAAGGGTAACCAAATACCAACAGGACTTGAAGAATTACCACAGTTGACGTTTGCGGCCAAGATCTTTTCAGGTGGGAGACCTAGTTCTTCGGCTCACGCAAAAAAGTCATGAAAAACTCGAGTCACCATGGCTTGGCCCTTACATTGTCACGGAAGTAATCGGAGGAGGAGCATACAGGATAAAGGACAAGAAGACAGGGGTGGAGGAGCAAAACCCCTGGAACGTGGCGCAACTCAGGCGGTTCTACGCCTAGAGTCGAAATATAGTCCTTGTAAAACCTCAATGTACTGAAACGCCCGCGAGTTTTCAGACGCACTCTTTTCCTTTTTCGGGGCACCGAGTGGGGCCGGGAAAGGTTTTTAATGAGGCAGGCTCGCGGTGCTGCAATATAATAAAGATAGTATCAATATAACTTTTCTTCATCGACACGCTCAAAGTCTCCGACACGACGAATTTCAATATAGTTCCTCGAAAAAAAGAAAAGCCTCGCCTTGGTATTAAAATACCTCGCGAGTCAATAAAAATACAAAATAGTACTTAACAAAAAAGCTCGGGGGCTGATTCTCGTTAAAACTGCATATTGAATAAATGCCTTGGTTCAAAACCTCGCAATACACAAATACAGAAAATAGCCACCGAAACACTCGGGGGCTAGACAAATATAGAAATATGGTGATTGCTTTACAATATAATCACAATCGTGGGTTACAAAGAAGATTTATCTACCAGAGGAAAATAATCAGTCATGATTCAATATATCATCAAGGGTAATTCTATTTTCTTCAGGAGCAGCGCCAAGAAAATCAGCATAATGACCATCTGCAAAAAAGTCGGCATCCATCCGAAGAAGGTCTTCAATCATTTCTTCGGCTATAGGCGAAACCTTCGTGTTAATTCGGTCGACACCAACTCTTCGGCGCTTTACCTTCTCGTGAACTTTCGCAACAACTTGGGTCAGGTCAAGTTTCGAGTGGCAAATCTGAAGCATGATAAGGGCAAATCTGGCGCCAGCTACCAGTTGAGCTCTGACAAAATCATGGATCCTGTGGGCATCCTTGAATTTCTCCATTAACTCGGGAAGAGTTTTTGGTTGAACGTTCCGAGGAAACATGGAGTTATAAACCATAGACAGAGTCTTGGTACAGAAGTCAAGGAAGTCGCGAGTTTGAGAGGTGCGATCCTGAAATCTGACAATCTGGCGGGTCCTCTCTGGGGTAGCCCAAAACAAAGAACCATGGTCAAGGGAAAGGTTCACAAGGAGGTTCGTCCTAGTATTTACCCTCTCTTCTTCGGCAACAGCATCAGTAAAGGAACCTATTAAAACAACGGAGCAGAAAACTTTAAGAGACGTAGCATGAAGACGAAAGATATCGGAGGATGAAACAAGCATACCCGACATATCCGCACTGGCTTCATTCATTAACTCGAGCATGAAATTTTCTCGAGTAGTCGCCTTTTCAGCCTCGGAAGCAGCGATTTCCTTAGCAGCCACGGCCTCGCGAGCTTGCTGAAGTGCAATTTTTTCGGCTTCAGACGACTTCCGAGATTTTTCCATCATCACAAGTGTTTGCTTCTTCGCATACTGAAGTTGCTGCCGAAGTTCATCCAATTCTCGCGGCAAGGAATCTCCAACAGGTGCAGCATCAGCAAGAGGTCTCCTTGGGTGAGAAGAAGAAGGCGAAATATTGGAAGGAGCGGAAGATGGAGTATAGTTATCAAATACCAACTGAAATTTAACAAAACAAGACAACATCAAACAACAAGCAAAGATAGAGTTTTCATTAATCTTTCGGAATAATTACAAAGGCCTCACAGTGGAGCTAATGAAGTACGTGTCGCCAAATAACTACTTTGGCGACAAGAGCAAAAGAAACAGAGAAAGAAAAACAAAGAGGCATGCAACTAGACCTCCGGCCTTGATGAGCTAGGAGTCGAAGCTGGTTTGATCCCGAGATATGCCAAGATTTTCTTCGTGTTGGGCTTGGCTGCCTTAATCAGCGACCTCCATTTCGATTGCTCTATTTGATCGGTGTCGCCAACTTTCGTCCAATCAACAGTCTGTTGGCTGTCAGCAACCAGGGCAACAGTGCTTTCGAGAGCAATCTTCATGTTTTCTTGACGCATCTTCAGTCCAAGGTCTTCTGATGAATTGAAGCTCTTGGCAAGGGTAAGGAAAGTCGGGGGCTCCTCTTTCTTCGGGAAGAAGTAGGGGAACAGCGCCGACAATCCTGCATTAGCATTTGCCATGCCTTCACGAATTTCGGACCCATGAAGCTCCAGATAAGAAAGTGCATCAAGGAGAGGGTCATTGACGGGATTCTCCAGATCAAAATCTTGGTTTGTTTGGTCTGCCACAGGAAACAAAACATCGGTCAACAACAAGAAACAGCGGTTCTCATAAAAATAGAAGGGATCAATAATATTACTGTGAGTGCGTCGACTTTGTGATTTCAGGCGCTTGAGGATCCCCTGTTCACGAGAAGCTTGTGCAGCTTTATGCTCGTTTAAGGCAGATTCAGCATCCTCAAGTCTTTTCTGCAGTTCCTCGACACTAGCAGCTTTTGCTTTGGCTTCATCAGCCTCGGTTTTGGCTTCGCTAGCAACAAGTTCGGCTTTCTTGCGAGCCGCCTCACTTTGCTCAAGTTTTTGAGCAAGTGCGTCGGCACGTTTGTTGGCCTCTGCAAGTTTCTCTGTCGAGATAAAAATAAAAAGAAGAAAGATCAAAAATCGCGACAAACAAACAGGAGCAAAAAGTCAAGAAAAAACGGCAAGTATAAAAATTGTTACCTTCGGTTCTGCTCGCATACTCACGGTACCCAATGAATTGGGATCCGATGCGGAGAAGCTCTTTGATCATGGGCTGTCAAAGAAGAACACAGCAAGAGAAACATCGGCATGAAAAAAAGAGTGAAGGCGTGAAAAAGCAAAATAGAGGAAATATAGATATCGACAAACTTACATCGTCTAAGAGCAGAGTCGAAGAGCCGCCCAATTGAGGGGCAGGTTCAACAATCGTTTCAATCCTTGTCCTTTTTGGTGAAGGAGCTAGGGGGCTTGCTGGCGGAGTTGTGGTGACGACGTTTCGTTGAGGAGGCGAGGATTCTTCTCCTTCAACTAGCGTGTCTGAGGCAAGTACAGTATGTGACGTGCTTGTCCGAGGAGCCACGTCAACAGTTGGTACTTCTTCCTCATCATCACTGTTGATTAAACATCGACAGTATAAAAAGCAAGACAAGATAAACATTTCGAGTACAGAAGTAAGGAGAAATAAAAATGACTTACGAGCTGACGAGGGATTCAATATAAGGGTCATAAGCTGCCTTCGGATGAGAAGGAACAACTTTTTCGGCTTTAGAAGTGCCAGAACCCTCGGCGTCATTCCTTTTCCTTTTGTTCCTTGGGGAAACAGCAGGAGGAAGGGATTGCGTCGATTCGCTGGCATCAGATTCAACTTCTTTTTCATGGGAAGCCGCAGATTTGTGAGAACCTGCGACTTCACTTTCAGGAAGAGAAGAACCTTGGTTGTCTTCGGCAACGATAGCCTGTTCTTCGACTTCTCCATCCTCAGGAAGAGGAGGAAGGGAAGCCATAGTAGGATGGTTCTGCAGGAAAATAGCGACAACAGAAAAATTAATGAGATGCAGGGAAAGTTCGGAACAAGACAAAAATTCGAGAAGACAAAATACCTCAGGGAGAGGATTGGCGAGCTGTATGGTTCCACGCGGCAGGAGGAGGGAAATAGATCCTTCTTGGCCAAGCGGGAAATTCTTCGAATCAGCTTCTCCAAGTCCTTTGCAGAAAGATCACTGGAGAGTCTATTGGCGTTGTTTTCACCAGAATACGTCCAAAGGGGATTTTTGCGAGCCTGAAGAGGCTGCACTCTAATCCTAAGGAAGTAGGCAGTGGTTTGAACACCAGACAGTTCTTTGCCTCGAGTATTTTGAACTGATGAATACGAGACATAAGTGCTTCTGTCGCCTTTTTCTCTTCTTCGGAAGCTTCAGCATCCCAGGAGCGGCGGCGCTGAATTTTGGCACTTCCGTCGAAAGGGACTATGTTGTGTTCCACAGAGTTGGCACTTTCTTCGTGTATGTAGAGCCACCTTTTGCGCCACCCTTGGACAGAATCAGGAAATTTGACGTCGAAGTAATCAACGTCAGTTCGGACACAGATAACAACGCCGCCTATGTTATAAGTGGCGTTGTGGGAGCCATTGCGGCAGAGGCAGAAAATGCGTTTCCACAGAGCCCAGTTAGGAGGGATTCCAAGGAAGCATTCGCACAGCGTGATAAAAATGGAAATATGGAGGATGGAATTGGGGGTCAACTGGTGCAGCTGAATCCCATAAACAAAAAGAAGGCCGCGGAGGAAATCGTGAATTGGGGCAGAAAGGCCGCGGATGAGGTGATCAACGAAACTAACCCGGTACTCCATTGGAGGGTTTGGGTAGCTTTCTTCGCTGGGAAAGCGGATGGCGTCCTCTTTCTTCATCAGGCCAAGCCTCTTCAGCGTGTTGACGTCTTGGTTGGAGATTTTAGATCTCTCCCACTCAAGGTCTTCAGCGGCCATCTTGGACTCTGGAGTGCTGTGGCGAGTGAGTCGCGTGCGCGGTGGCATCAATGGCACTGGAAAAGCAATGTTCGTGCGGAAGATCAAAGAGAGTTGGGCGCAGGGGAAGTTTTTGCAAAGAGGAACAGATGTGCGGCGCAAGCGAAGGAGTGAACGGAGGTTGAAGAAAGGTTTATATAAGAATCGGGCGAAGCAATGCACCGTTGGATGAAGAAATCGTGTGGTGAAAAAAGATCTTCTAGATAAAAGGGTAAAAAGGTATTTTTACTGAGATAGGCGTTACCGTACGTGCGCCAGGAAAAGCGGAGGACGTGTGTCCCCCACTTGCACGACGTGTCAACGTGGTGGAAGCAATGGACCCACAAGGCAGAAAAATCACGACTATTAACAGAGATGAAGTAAATTTGATTAAGGGAAGCATGCCGACAAAAAAAAAAAAAAAAGATTGGCGACAGGAGAAGTTATTAAATACTTCGGGAGCCTTTGATCAAATACAAGTTTTTGCCCAAATGCTCGGGGGCTACTTCGACAAAAAGTAAAATTTCGAGTATGGCAGTATAGAAATTGCGGGAGCCTACAACCAAGCACAAGTCCTTGGCTGTAGCCTCGGGGGCTACTCCCATCGGGAGCGCTGTTCGCGCACCCGAGAGATGAAAAGAAGATCATATCGAGAAATAATGACAATATAGCGACAAGGTGGACTAAAATGTTGAGCCTACAACCAAGCACAAGTCCTTGGCTGTAGCCTCGGGGGCTACTCCCATCGGGAACACTGTTCGCGTGCCCGATGAAATTAAAAAAGAAAAGATAGAAAAGCAAAAGAGTATATTTCGAGTTATAATTAACTCTACATATACTCCCATCGGGAGAGCAATATAAGTCATATTTGACTCGATAAAATGTGCCATTCCAACAGCCGGAAAAGCACTCGACAATATATTCTCAGAACGCCAAAGTTGCGATCAATTTCTGAATGCCGCAAATTTGCGAAGGTAAGACCCCAGATCCGTTCTGCTGGGCGTGGCATCGCCGAAGACTGTGATACGTCTCCGACGTATCGATAATTTCTTATGTTCCATGCCACATTATTGATGTTATCTACATGTTTTATGCACACTTTATGTCATATTCGTGCATTTTCTGGAACTAACCTATTAACAAGATGCCGAAGTGCCAGTTGCTGTTTTCTGCTGTTTTTGGTTTCAGAAATCCTAGTAAGGAAATATTCTCGGAATTGGACGAAATCAAAGCCCAGGGGCCTATTTTCTCACGAAGCTTCCAGAAGTCCGAAGGAGAGACGAAGAGGGGCCACGGAGGGGCCACACTACAAGGCGGCGCGGCCCCCCCCTTGGCCGCGCGGCCCTGTGGTGTGGGGCCCCCGTGCCGCCTCTTGACCTGCCCTTCCGCCTACAAATAGCCTCCGTGACGAAACCCCCAGTACCGAGAACCACGATACGGAAAACCTTCCAGAGACGCCGCCGCCGCCGATCCCATCTCGGGGGATCCAGGAGATCGCCTCCGGCACCCTGCCGGAGAGGGGAATCATCTCCCGGAGGACTCTACGCCGCCATGGTCGCCTCCGGTGTGATGTGTGAGTAGTCTACCCCTGGACTATGGGTCCATAGCAGTAGCTAGATGGTTGTCTTCTCCCCATTGTGCTATCATTGTCGGATCTTGTGAGCTGCCTATCATGATCAAGATCATCTATCTGTAATTCTATATGTTGCGTTTGTTGGGATCCGATGAATAGAGAATACTTGTTATGTTGATTATCAAAGTTATGCTTATGTGTTGTTTATGATCTTGCATGCTTTCCGTTACTAGTAGATGCTCTGGCCAAGTAGATGCTTGTAACTCCAAGAGGGAGTACTTATGCTCGAAAGTGGGTTCATGCCTGCATTAACACCGGGACGATGATGTGAGAAAGTTCTAAGGTTGTGTTGTGCTGTTGCCACTAGGGATAAAACATTGATGCTATGTCTAAGGATGTAGTTGTTGATTACATTACGCACCATACTTAATGCAATTGTCTGTTGCTTTGCAACTTAATACTGGAGGGGGTTCGGATGATAACCTGAAGGTGGACTTTTTAGGCATAGATGCAGTTGGATGGCGGTCTATGTACTTTGTCGTAATGCCCAATTAAATCTCACTATACTCATCATGATATGTATGTGCATTGTCATGCTCTCTTTATTTGTCAATTGCCCAACTGTAATTTGTTCACCCAACATGCTGTTCGTCTTATGGGAGAGACACCTCTAGTGAACTGTGGACCCCGGTCCAATTCTCTTTACTGAAATACAATCTACTGCAATACTTGTTCTACTGTTTTCTGCAAACAATCATCTTCCACACAATACGGTTAATCCTTTGTTACAGCAAGCCGGTGAGATTGACAACCTCACTGTTTCGTTGGGGCAAAGTACTTTGGTTGTGTTGTGCAGGTTCCACGTTGGCGCCGGAATCCCTGGTGTTGCGCCGCACTACATCCGCCGCCATCAACCTTCAACGTGCTTCTTGGCTCCTCCTGGTTCGATAAACCTTGGTTTCTTTCTGAGGGAAAACTTGCTGCTGTGCGCATCATACCTTCCTCTTGGGGTTGCCCAACGAACGTGTGAAATACACGCCATCAAGCATATTTTCTGGCGCCGTTGCCGGGGAGTTCAAGACACGCTGCAAGGGGAGTCTCCACTTCTCAATCTCTTTACTTTGTTTTTGTCGTGCTTAGTTTTATTTACTACTTTGTTTGCTGCACTAAATCAAAATACAAAAAATTAGTTGCTAGTTTTACTTTACTTGCTATCTTGTTTGCTATATCAAAAACACAAAAAAATTAGTTACTTATTTTACTTTACTTAATATCATGCATGTTTTTATTTCACTAGTTAAGCATAATGGAAAACAACAAAAATATGAGAGATCTTTATGAACTTTATCTTGAATTAGGACATGATGTGTTTGAAGAGAGAATTAAAAAACCCATGGAACTTTATATGCATGCTAATGGGAATGTTATTACTATGGATGCTTTGAACACCATTGTTGCTAATGCTATGAAAAATTCTAAGCTTGGGGAAGCTGGCTCTGATGAGCATGATCTTTTTAGTCCCCCAAGCATTGAGGAGAAAATTTTCTTTTATGATTACAATATGCCTCCTATATATGATGATAGCCACTTTGTTGAATTTGCTCCCACTACAACTAATAAAATTGATTATGCTTACGTGGAGAGTAATAATTTTATGCATGAGACTCATGATAAGAATGCTTTATGCGATAGTTACATTGTTGAGTTTGCTCATGATGCTACTGAAAATTATTATGAGAGAGGAAAATATGGTTGTAGAAATTTTCATGTTACTAAAACACCTCTCTATGTGCTGAAATTTTTGAAGCTATACTTGTTTTATCTTCCTATGCTTGTTACTTTGCTCTTCATGAACTTGTTTATTTACAAGATTCCTATGCATAGGAAGCATTTTAGAATTAAATGTGTTTTGAATTTGCCTCTTGATGCTCTCTTTTGCTTCAAATACTATTTCTTGCGAGTGCATCATTAAAATTGCTGAGCCCATCTTAATGGCTATAAAGAAAGGACTTCTTGGGAGATAACCCATGTTTTTACCTACAGTACTTTGTTTTTATTTTGTGTCTTGGAAGTTGTTTACTACTGTAGCAACCTCTCCTTATCTTAGTTTTGTGTTTTGTTGTGCCAAGTTAAGCCGTTGATAGAAAAGTAAGTACTAGATTTGGATTACTGCACAGTTCCAGATTTCTTTGCTGTCACGAATCTGGGTCCACCTCCCTGTAGGTAGCTCAGAAAATTAAGCCAATTTACGTGCATGATCCTCAGATATGTATGCAACTTTCATTCAATTTGAGCATTTTCATCTGAGCAAGTCTGGTGCCATTTTAAAATTCGTCAATACGAACTGTTCTGTTTTGACAGATTCTGCCTTTTATTTCGCATTGCCTCTTTCGCTATGTTGGATGAATTTCTTTGATCCACTAATGTCCAGTAGCATTATGCAATGTCCAGAAGTGTTAAGAATGATTGTGTCACCTCTGAATATGTCAATTTATAATGTGCACTAACCCGCTAATGAGTTGTTTCGAGTTTGGTGTGGAGGAAGTTTTCAAGGATCAAGAGAGGAGTATGATGCAACATGATCAAGGAGAGTGAAAGCTCTAAGCTTGGGGATGCACCCGGTGGTTCACCCCTGCATATATCAAGAAGACTCAAGCGTCTAAGCTTGGGGATGCCCAAGGCATCCCCTTCTTCATCGACAACATTATCAGGTTCCTCCCCTGAAACTATATTTTTATTCCATCACATCTTATGTGCTTTTTCTTGGAGCGTCGGTTTGTTTTTGTTTTTATTTTGTTTGAATAAAATGGATCCTAGCATTCACTTTATGGGAGAGAGACACGCTCCGCTGTAGCATATGGACAAGTATGTCCTTGGTTTCTACTCATAGTATTCATGGCGAAGTTTCTCCTTCGTTAAATTGTTATATGGTTGGAATTGGAAAATGATACATGTAGTAATTGCTATAAATGTCTTGGGTAATGTGATACTTGGCAATTGTTGTGCTCATGTTTAAGCTCTTGCATCATATGCTTTGCACCCATTAATGAAGAAATACATAGAGCATGCTAAAATTTGGTTTGCATATTTGGTTTCTCTAAGGTCTAGATAATTTCTAGTATTGAGTTTGAACAACAAGGAAGACGGTGTAGAGTCTTATAATGTTTTCAATATGTCTTTTATGTGAGTTTTGCTGCACCGGTTCATCCTTGTGTTTGTTTCAAATAAGCCTTGCTAGCCTAAACCATTGTATCGAGAGGGAATACTTCTCATGCATCCAAAATACTTGAGCCAACCACTATGCCATTTGTGTCCACCATACCTACCTACTACATGGTATTTTCCAGCCATTCCAAAGTAAATTGCTTGAGTGCTACCTTTAAAATTCCATCATTCACCTTTGCAATATATAGCTCATGGGACAAATAGCTTAAAAACTATTGTGGTATTGAATATGTAATTATGCACTTTATCTCTTATTAAGTTGCTTGCTGTGCGATAACCATGTTTCTTGGGGACGCCATCAACTTTTCATTGTTGAATTTCATGTGAGTTGCTATGCATGTTCGTCTTGTCTGAAGTAAGGGCGATCTACACTGAGTTGAATGGTTTGAGCATGCATATTGTGAGAGAAGAACATCGGGCCGCTAACCGAAGCCATGTTCCATGGTGGAAGTTTCAGTTTTGGACAACAATCCTCAAATCTCTAATGAGAAAAGAATTAATTGTTGTTGAATGCTTAAAGCATTAAAAGAGGAGTCCATTATCTGTTGTCTATGTTGTCCCGGTATGGATGTCTAAGTTGAGAATAATCAATAGCGAGAAATCCAATGCGAGCTTTCTCCTTAGACCTTTGTACAGGCGGCATAGAGGTACCCCTTTGTGATACTTGGTTAAAGCATATGTATTGCGGTGATAATCCAGGTAGTCCAAGCTAATTAGGACAAGGTGCGGGCACTATTAGTACACTATGCATGAGGCTTGCAACTTATAAGATATAATTTACATGATGCATATGCTTTATTACTACCGTTGACAAAATTGTTTCATGTTTTCAAAATCAAAGCTCTAGCACAAATATAGCAATCGATGCTTTTTCCTCAATGAGGACCATTCTTTTACTTTCAATGTTGAGTCAGTTCACCTATTTCTCTCCACCTCAAGAAGCAAACATTTGTGTGAACCGTGCATTGATTCCTACATACTTGCTTATTGCACTTATTATATTACTCTATGTTGACAATATCCATGAGATATACATGTTACAAGTTGAAAGCAACCGCTGAAACTTAATCTTCTTTTGAGTTGCTTCAATACCTTTACTTTGAATTATTGCTTTATGAGTTAACTCTTATGCAAGACTTATTGATGCTTGTCTTGAAGTGCTATTCATGAAAAGTCTTTGCTATATGATTCACTTGTTTACTCATGTCATATACATTGTTTTGATCGCTGCATTCACTACATATGCTTTACAAATAGTATGATCAAGGTTATGATGGCATGTCACTCCAGTAAATTATACGTGTTATCGTTTTACCTGCTCGGGACGAGCAGAACTAAGCTTGGGGATGCTGATACGTCTCCGACGTATCGATAATTTCTTATGTTCCATGCCACATTATTGATGTTATCTACATGTTTTATGCACACTTTATGTCATATTCGTGCATTTTCTGGAACTAACCTATTAACAAGATGCCGAAGTGCCGATTCTTTGTTTTTCTGCTGTTTTTGGTTTCAGAAATCCTAGTAAGGAAATATTCTCGGAATTGGACGAAATCAAAGCCCAGGGGCCTATTTTCTCACGAAGCTTCCAGAAGTCCGAAGGAGAGACGAAGAGGGGCCACGGAGGGGCCACACTACAAGGCGGCGCGGCCCCCCCCTTGGCCGCGCGGCCCTGTGGTGTGGGGCCCCCGTGCCGCCTCTTGACCTGCCCTTCCGCCTACAAATAGCCTCCGTGACGAAACCCCGGCACCGAGAACCACGATACGGAAAACCTTCCAGAGACGCCGCCGCCGCCGATCCCATCTCGGGGGATCCAGGAGATCGCCTCCGGCACCCTGCCGGAGAGGGGAATCATCTCCCGGAGGACTCTACGCCGCCATGGTCGCCTCCGGTGTGATGTGTGAGAGCATCTCTAGTGGAATGTCCAAATGAGAAGGTCTATATCTCCATATAGACGACGGTGTATAAAGATTCTCTTTTAGACCTCCTCCATTTTTCAGTGGAACGTCCATATTCAGAAGGTCTATATTCTCTCATCTATATTTTAATGTCATCTTCTAACTTGTATGTATAGTATGTATAGTATACACACCAGCAAAATTGTATGTGCAAAACATCAGCAAATCCAATGTGGCAATGTCGGCACTTGTATGTATAGTATACACACCAGCAAAATTCAGCCTCTCCATATATCTCTCCTTTTCTCCTTTTCTAAAGGACATCAATTGCGTCTTCTACATCGATTGTGACCACCGGTGGAGAAGCCCCTCCGCCTCGTCTCTCCCCCACCTCCACTTCTTCCAGACCACCGCGCCTCCATCGGCCTCTGGCCTTCTGCCACGTCTCTCCCCCACGTCCGCTTCTTCCCGACCCCCGCGCCGCCATCAGCCTCTTGTCCTTCACGCGGCGGCCTCTGCCCCTCCGCCCGACAGCCTCTGCCCTTCACCCTCTGCCCCGTTTCTCTCCCACCGTCCATCCTCTTGGCTGCGTCTCTCCTCCACCGGCGTGCCGACGGCCAGATTCCACGCGCCCTAATCGTGTGAACAACAGGAGATACATCCATACAGGCGAAGGGATACAAACCTGGGCCGGCGGCGAGCAGGGGCGTGGCCGCGCGGGAGGCGAACAGAACGCGGGAAGGAAGGCTCGCGAGCGAGCGGTTGGGTTTGGACGTCGTGGCTCCATCGTCCAGATTTGGACGATGCGTAGCAGGATTTGGTGGTCGTCCAAATTTACACGACGCTTTAGACAAGCCACTGGAGACCGTTTTTTGCCTCACATCGTGTATACTTGCTTTAGACGATCGTTTAGACAAGCCACTAGAGATGCTCTGAGTAGTCTACCCCTGGACTATGGGTCCATAGCAGTAGCTAGATGGTTGTCTTCTCCCCATTGTGCTATCATTGTCGGATCTTGTGAGCTGCCTATCATGATCAAGATCATCTATCTGTAATTCTATATGTTGCGTTTGTTGGGATCCGATGAATAGAGAATACTTGTTATGTTGATTATCAAAGTTATGCTTATGTGTTGTTTATGATCTTGCATGCTTTCCGTTACTAGTAGATGCTCTGGCCAAGTAGATGCTTGTAACTCCAAGAGGGAGTACTTATGCTCGATAGTGGGTTCATGCCTGCATTAACACAGGACGATGTGATGAAAGTTCTAAGGTTGTGTTGTGCTGTTGCCACTAGGGATAAAACATTGATGCTATGTCTAAGGATGTAGTTGTTGATTACATTACGCACCATACTTAATGCAATTGTCTGTTGCTTTGCAACTTAATACTGGAGGGGGTTCGGATGATAACCTGAAGGTGGACTTTTTAGGCATAGATGCAGTTGGATGGCGGTCTATGTACTTTGTCGTAATGCCCAATTAAATCTCACTATACTCATCATGATATGTATGTGCATTGTCATGCTCTCTTTATTTGTCAATTGCCCAACTGTAATTTGTTCACCCAACATGCTGTTCGTCTTATGGGAGAGACACCTCTAGTGAACTGTGGACCCCGGTCCAATTCTCTTTACTGAAATACAATCTACTGCAATACTTGTTCTACTGTTTTCTGCAAACAATCATCTTCCACACAATACGGTTAATCCTTTGTTACAGCAAGCCGGTGAGATTGACAACCTCACTGTTTCGTTGGGGCAAAGTACTTTGGTTGTGTTGTGCAGGTTCCACGTTGGCGCCGGAATCCCTGGTGTTGCGCCGCACTACATCCCGCCGCCATCAACCTTCAACGTGCTTCTTGGCTCCTCCTGGTTCGATAAACCTTGGTTTCTTTCTGAGGGAAAACTTGCTGCTGTGCGCATCATACCTTCCTCTTGGGGTTGCCCAACGAACGTGTGAAATACACGCCATCAGACTGCGCTCTGCTACTTTTATCCGTATCAACAGATACGAAGAAAAATCCTAACGGACGCGTTAGGTACTCGATAAATTTGACTGGGACTCGACAGAATGGTAAGACCTTAAGCGGCACCTGTCGAAGTTTACACCAGTATCCCGAGATCATGTCCAGGGACGTGATCTTGAAGTAGGTTTTTGCGGATTGCCACTAGAGCAGTTAACTAGTACCTGATCCGTCAGATGAACTAGCCCCAACTACCATTATCCCTGTACAATATAGAATTTTATGAAGAAGTATAAACAAGTTGAAGCCGTTGAATAAAAATAAACAGTGGAGATTTTCCCTGACTCTACGATTCAAGCAAAATCTCGGGGGCTACTGACATAGGCATCCCAAATGGGCCTGCCGAAGATAGTACCCGGGGTTTACTGAAGGCCCAATACCCGAAGAATAAGAAGATTCGGGAGCCCAAGATATATTAAGGAAAGTTAGAGTTATAATAGGAAGTGTTATTTGTAATCTGGCGGGATGAGTTTGAAACCGTCCCGGACTCTGTAACTTGTACAAAACGAAACCCTCGGCTCCGCCTCCTATATAAAGGGGGAGTCGAGGGACGAAGAGATCATCGAATCATTATTACAAACCATAGTTTTCATAATCGTCGAGTACTTTTCGGCTGAAACCTTCGAGATCTACTTGCCCTCTACTTCCAACTAAACCCTAGCCTACAATCCATAGGCATTGACAAGTTGATACCTTGTCACCAGGAATCCAGGGAGGGGCCTGAGACATGAAGAGAGGTGCAGGGGTGCAGGTCTAGGGGTTTTGGTCAACACCTATGCCATTCATGGCATTGGGAAGGAGGAGAAGAGCAATGATGGTGGAGGGGTTGTGTAGGTCTGATTAGGGGAGCAAGGTAGGGGTGCAGGTCGTGTCTATCCATTGGGTGGGCAAGATATGAGAGAGAGAGAGAGAGATATTGAGTGGAAACTAGTGGCATATGCATCAACAAGGCATGCATAGCCGGTCTTCCTCTCCTTGGCAAAGTTTGAGTGAGCATGGGTGAATCCAAGTTGGTCATGCTCAATGTCTAGGACGTGCTGATGATGGAGAGGTCAAGAGATGGACTTGAGGTGATAAAAGTAAAGCGAGAGGGAGAGAGAGATGGGAAGATATGTGCATGTGCCAAGATGGCATGGCATGGCCGGCCACTTCCTTAGTTAAATAGTTTTGTATGGTTGATCATCAAAAAGGAGGGTGTGGTGAAGACTAGAAAGAACTTTAGGAGAAAAGGAGGGGAAATGGGCATGAATGCCATAGTTGATCAAATGAACAACTCATAAGGTTATGGGTACGTAGATGGAGGTGATTTGATGCTATATGGATCAGAGAGGTGCAATTGATATTTCAAATGTTTCCATTTAACTTGGAGTTCATTGTGTAGGTAATTGAATTACCTCAATTGTATAAGGTCAATTGGAAAGGAATTCAATTGAAAAGGAATTGAAATAAAAAGAGGAGCTAGATAGAAAATAGGTCTTCAAAAAGCTCTACTCACTTTATTAAGTAAGGTAGATTTTCATAAATAAAACAAATAGAACTAGGAGAATAAATAAATAGAAATTATTTTTGGGTGGAAATAAGGTGAGGTAGAATACCACACACATTTCCCATTTTCTTTGAGAAAATAAATTGAAAGGCTTTGATAAAACTAGAAGTGGCTTTATGGTGAAAATTAGGGAAGAATCTTAAATAGGATTTTTGGGCAAAAATATTTTGGGAGGAGTGAGCTCAAGGGTAGATGGTGGCTACCTAATGTACCAATCATTCTCACTCTTGGTTTTGAAAAGATTAAACTTGGAATAAAGATAAACAAAGGATAAGAGAGGAGCAAGTGATCTAGTGCTGAAATAGTGGATAGGGGAGAAGATCGAGTGAAAATAAGAATCATAAGGGTTGCATGGGACATGCAAGACGTGGAAGTTGTAGAGGATGTTGCATAGATGTGATCCATGCATTGGGGTTACTAATAACAGTTGTGGGTGTTAATATATCAACAGCCAAAGTTTGAACTTTTTAAGCCTGCCAAAAACAGATTTTTGACTAGGCCTCAAAACGGACAAGGATAAATGAGTATAAGAGGGATTTGGTTCAAAGCAAGGATATGGTTGGGAAGTGCTCCTGACAAGGTACGTCTAGGACCAGGTGCATTGCCTTAGATGGCAAGAGGTAGCTTAATCCAGGGGTTCAAAAATGGAACCTGAAAACAGATTTAGGACTTAGCCAAATTTTGAATTGTCTAGGGTTTTTGACTAGGGTAAGAGAGAAGGATATAATAAGGAGTGGATGGTATTAAAACTTGAATAGAAGATAAGGTGAGCTAAAGTGCATTACAGAGATGATCCCAAGATAGGTGCATTCAGGGCCATAGATGGAAAGGTTTTAGTTAATGTGTTGCTAGTTGGTTTTCACCTGCGAGGTTTAAGTGGTGGAGTAACTCAAGACAATCTAGCTCAACCAACAGACGAAGGCACACTCATCAGTTCACATCAACAAGCAGATCAGGGCAATTCACCTATAAACAGAACAAGGCAATTCATCTTAGTTAGTCTTTTAGAAAAAATTTTGTTCCCCCTAATTTTTGCACTATGGACAGTTACACAAGGTTGCAAGAGTTGGGGTGTGACAGATTGGGGGAAGGTTGGACCAAGAAACAGGGAAGTGTATTTATAATAAAGAACATCTCAAAAACCCTTGTGAAGCCCTTATAGAAGCACATAGGGATGTGCGGGAGGGGAGGTTCCATCCCGAAAGAGAGAACGATGAGCTAACACGCACCCTTGGGAACAAAGAACACGGCGGACGAACACGAGGCACGATTGGCTCCGCTTCGTGGAAGTATCGCTTTCCCGAGGAAAGGAAGAGATTTCCTGATAAAAGCCATGAGAAGAGAAAGGCAAGGGAAGTAGACCGCATATCATCCTTAGAGGAATCTATGAGCGTCCTTAGAGCCCAAATGCACGAAGTACTTACCGGCCAGCGATCTCAAGGGCAGCATGAAGATCCCGCTATCGACCCGCATCAATCTCAGCACCGGAAAAGCAGCGTGGCTTTCACGTAGCTCCAGCTCGAAGCAGGTGATGATCAGGAGATGTTGGCTCCTCGCTACCCCGTGGATGATATCACAGAGAGCTGTCCTTGTGAGCTGCACGTAAAAGTTGTGAACATATCCATGAAGGTGGCGGTCTGCTATGTCGTACCTGCAACAACTTATCATTGCGGTCCGATTCCAAATGGCTATGCTGTTGCGTTGGTTGATGAAGTGATGGGAGGATATGAGCCGGTGATGCTTGACCACCCTGCAGGTGAAGATCGGGAAATCAATGAACTGGGAGAAGCCATTAGAACCACCGTTCTATGGCGCAAGGAATACATTGTGCTTCCAGGTTCAAAGAAAAGCAGGCCACCTCCAGCTCATTCTCCACCGCCTCCGCCGTCTCCACCACCTCCGCCGTCTCCACCACCTCCGCAGTCTCCTCTGCGTGAGCATACTCCGCCGCCTCCTCCTCGTCAGGAGACTCCGCCGGCTGTGCCGCCTAAGCAGAATCAACAAAAGAGGAATACTGCATCGACAAGTACTACATCTCTGAAGAAGAGACCATCAGCTCCGAAGAGGTCTAAGTCTCCTGAGTTGTTACCGTACGAGATGACTGATGAGCAGAACGATGCAATCGCAGATGCCGAGCTGAAGGAGCATTTTGCACCGAAGCCGCCCCCGCCAAAGTTGTTTATAGCACCTCATACAGTGAGGCACTTTGCCGAGACAAGAGCAAAGAAAGCTGAGTTGGCAAGTGATTATGACCGCTCTCTTGGACAGTCCTCTAGAGCCAAGAAAGCTGAGTATGGAAGTAGACCCTTAACAGGGAAAACAATTCCCCAGCTCGGACAGCAGGAAAACCAATCTCTAGCCCCCTTGGCCGTGCACTCCTATGATGATCCGGAGACTAGAGAATTGATCGAACGGTCAGCTAGACAACTTGGAGCAACCGTTGAGTACGATGACTACTTCCCCATGGCTGAACCCGTATACAAATACAAATACGGTATGCCTCTCGTCAGTAACGACAAGCTCCCGCTTCTACAAACTCAAATGCGAAAATTGCATGACTGGTACATGCAAGCCTCTCATAACTCGGAGGCCTACCTCGTAGTGGGAATTAAAGATGAGCATTACTTCCGGGGAAACGAGGAGATAAACATTGAGTTTGAAGAACTATTTCAGTTATTCAATCAAGACGCCCTCGACAAAAGTCTCATGAGTTGCTACTGTCTGTAAGTGATTTATTTATGTAATTAAGTCTCTAGCTCAGCTCGTTCAATGCACTAACAATTATCCCCACTATATTCTTTTATACGCTATATATTGTGCAGAATGAAGATGCTCCAATGCAGAAGAGGCGGACTATATGACATTGGGTTCATTGACCCAAATACCGTTCATGAACTTACGGTTCGAGATTACCCCAAGGACACAGAGAAAAACTTGCTAAGGTTATAACACTCACTCGAAGTTGTATAAACCTTAGCAAGTTTTCCTCTGTGTCCTTGGGGTAATCTCGAACCGTAAGTTCATGAACGGTATTTGGGTCAATGAACCCAATGTCATATAGTCCGCCTCTTCTATATTCGAGCATCTTCATTCTGCACAATATATAGCGTATAAAAGAATATAGTGGGGATAATTGTTAGTGCATTGAATGAGCTGAGCTAGAGACTTAATTACATAAATAAATCACTTACAGACAGTAGCAACTCATGAGACTTTTGTTGAGGGCGTCTTGATTGAATAACTAAAATAGTTCTTCAAACTCAATATTTATCTCCTCGTTTCCCCGGAAGTAATGCTCATCTTTAATTCCCACTATGAGGTAGGCCTCCAAGTTATGAGAGGCTTGCATGTACCAGTCATGCAATTTTCGCATTTCAGTTTGTAGAAGCGGGAGCTTGTCGTTACTGACGAGAGGCATACCGTATTTGTATTTGTATACGGGTTCATCCATGGGGAAGTAGTCATCGTACTCAACGGTTGCTCCAAGTTGTCTAGCCGACCGTTCGATCAATTCTCTAGTCTCCGGATCATCATAGGAGTGCACGACCAAGGGGGCTAGAGATTGGTTTTTCTGCTGTCCGAGCTGGGGAATTGTTCTCCCTGTTAAGGGTCTACTTCCATACTCAGCTTTCTTTGCTATAGAGGACTGTCTAAGAGAGCGGTCATAATCACTTGCCAACTCAGCTTTCTTTGCTCTCGTCTCGGCAAAGTGCCTCACTGTATGAGGTGCTATAAACAGCTTTGGCGGGGACGGCTTTGGTGCAAAATGGTCCTTCAGCTCGGCATCTGCGATTGCATCGTTCTGCTCATCAGTCATCTCATACGGTAACAACTCAGGAGACTTAGACCTCTTCGGAGCTGATGGTCTCTTCTTCAGAGATGTAGTACTTGTCAAGGCAGTCTTCCTCTTTTGTCGATTCTGCTTAGGCAGCACAGCCGGCGGAGTCTCCTGACGAGGAGGAGGCGGTGGAGTATGCTCATGCAGAGCAGACTGCGGAGGTGGTGGAGACGGCGGAGGCGGCGGAGAATGAGATGGAGGTGGCCTGCTTTTCTTTGAACCTGGAAGCACAATGTATTCCTTGCGCCATAGAACGGTGGTTCTAATGGCTTCTCCCAGTTCATTGATTTCCCGATCTTCACCTGTAGGGTGGTCAAGCATCACCGGCTCATATCCTCCCATCACTTCATCCACCAACGCAACAGCATAGCCATTTGGAATCGGACCGCAATGATAAGTTGTTGCAGGTACGACATAGCCGACCGCCGCCTTCATGGATATGTTCTCAACTTTTACGTGCAGCTCACAAGGACAGCTCTCTGTGATATCATCCACGGGGTAGCGAGGAGCCAACATCTCCTGATCATCACCCGCTTCGAGCTGGAGCTGCGTGGAAGCCATGCTGCTTTTTCGAGGCTGAGATTGCTGTGGGTCGATAGCAGGATCTTCATGTTGCCCCTGAGATCGCTGGCCGGTAAGTACTTCGTGCATTTGGGCTCTAAGGACGCTCATAGATTCCTCTAAGGACGATATGCGGTCTGCTTCCCTTGCCTTTCTCCTCTCATGGATTTTATCAGGAAATCTCTTCCTTTCCTCGGGAAAGCCATACTTCCACGGAACGGAGCCAATCGTGCCTCGTGTTCGTCCACCGTGTTCTTTGTTCCCAAGGGCGCGTGTCAGCTCGTCGTTCTCTCTTTCGGGATGGAACCTCCCCTCCCGCACGTCCCTATGTCCTTCTATAAGGGCTTCACAAGGGTTTTTGAGATGTTCTTTATTATAAATACACTTCCCTGTTTCTGGGTCCAACCTTCCCCCAATCCCGTAGAACCACTCCTTCAATCGTTCGGTCCAATCGAATGTCCCTATTTGGATCCCTTTCCTGACCAGTTCCGCCTCAGCTGCCTGCCAGTTAGGCCTGTTAGCCCTGTAGCCACCTGGACCCATAACTTGGTGATATTTCATCAACGCTGCATTTTTCTTATTTGTTTCCAACCTTTTGTTAAATTCTTCTGACAGCGTGTACTTCACGAATTCGGACGAGTGATCTTTTATCTTCTCATACGCTCCAGTGAAGTCCGGAGTCTTCTTTTGCTTGACAAAGTCATGGTACAATCTTTTCTTGTGGTTCTTGAATAGTTCGGCCATCTTCTTTAGAGCAAACTCCTTGACTTTCTCCTCCATCTGTCTGGCTTTATCGGCATTCTCCTCTGGAGGTAGGTTGAAATGTGCCATGAGCCAACGCCAAATGTTGTTTTTGGCTACATCATCGATATAATGACCTGCTTCAGCCGCTGCAGCCTTCGGCTTGTGCCATTCTCGAACGGTGATCGGGATGCAGTCCCTAACAACCACTCCACATTGATCTATAAATAATTTTGCAGCCTTGGCGGGAGCAGTCGGTCGGCCACTCTGATCGATTTCGACGATCTCATGCCTAACACCTTCGGGCAACTTTTTGGCCGGGCCTCGCTTCGACTTTACAGAAGATTTGCTCGATCCAGAGGGCTAAAAAGGAAAGAATTCATTGTCAATATATATATATATATATACAAATTAGTTAATGCATCTAGTCAGCAACGGCTTAAATTATATACCTCGGTGGACTTTGTAATAGCTACGGTTCCATCAGCAGAGCCATTATGTTCTTCATCACCGGAGCCATCTTCTCTTTGCTCAAGCTCCTCCGCTCCCTCACCGGAGTCATTCAAATACGTTGTGGTGACATCGTCATATCCACCGCCATCATCACGAATACCGCCGGCTATGAGGTTCGCCATGAATTCTTCTTGTGCTTCTCTGTTAGCATCCATAGTTTCTGCAACGACTTGCAAGTTATAGGAACCATCATATAATCATATATATAGATATTAATTAAGGATAATGCACAAAACAGAGATTAGAGTCACATATAATTAATTAAGGATAATGTAGTGCTGATCAAAACATAGATTGCAGTTACATATATACATAGCTTGGGTCCATTTTTTATTTAACCCTAATACATCACTACAACCGACTCCCATGCATGAACCTAGCTCTCAACGTCGACCCCCTGCTGAGCCGCGAGGTGCCGAGCCACGCTAGGTGAACACCCAAAGATATGGAACAGTCACAGGATCATAGCTCACATGAGATCCCTGCATAACTGACCATCCGTTCCTATACATGGTGTTTAAGACATGCAGGTAACGGCGAACGTGCTCGTCCACCTCTCTAATGCGGCGAGCTACCACCTCCTCGGGCGCTGGCTCCCTCCGCACCGATCGTGGCCCACGCGACCGCCACCAAAGAAGATCCGGGTTGACGATAGGACCCGGATTCCGCACCAAGGTGCGTGATACGTCTCCAACGTATCTATAATTTCCGATGTTCCATGCTTGTTTTATGACAATACCAACATGTTTTGTTCACACTTTATATCATTTTTATGCGTTTTCCGGAACTAACCTATTGACGAGATGCCGAGAGGCCGCTTCTTTGTTTTCTGCTGTTTTTGGTTTCAGAAATCCTAGTAACAAAATATTCTCGGAATCGGACGAAATCAACGCCCAAGTTCCTATTTTCATCGGAAGCATCCAGAACACCCGGGAAGGACCAGAGGGGAGCCCTGGGGGCCCCACACCACACCCCGGCGCGGCCAGGGGGGGGGGCCGCGCCCCCCTATAGTGTGGGCCCCCCAGAGACCCTCCGACTCCGATTCTTCGCCTATTTAAGCCGTCGTGACCTAAAACTTCGATACCAATTGACGAAACTCCAGAAAGACTCCAGGGGCGCCGCCACCGTCGCGAAACTCCAATTCGGGGGACAGAACTCTCTGTTCCGGCACCCTGCCGGACGGGGAATTGCCCCCGGAGCCATCTCCACCGCCGTCTTCACCGCCATCTTCACCGCCATCGCTGCTTCCATGATGAGGAGGGAGTAATCCACCTCCGAGGCTGAGGGCTCCGCTGTAGCTATGTGGTTCATCTCTCTCCCATGTACCTCAATACAATAATCTCATGAGCTGCTTTACATGATTGAGATTCATATGAGTTTGTATCACAATTTATCTATGTGCTACTCTAGCAAAGTTATTAAAGTAGTTCTATTCCTCCTGCACGTGTGTAAAGGTGACAGTGTGTGCACCGTGTTAGTACTTGGTTTATGCTATGATCATGATCTCTTGTAGATTGCGAAGTTAACTATTGCTATGATAATATTGATGTGATCTATTCCTCCTACATATGCATGAAGGTGACAGTGTGCATGCTATGTTAGTACTTGGTTTAGTCTGTTGATCTATCTTACACTATAAGGTTACTTAAATATGAGCATTATTGTGGAGCTTGTTAACTCCGGCATTGAGGGTTCGTGTAATCCTACGCAATGTGTTCATCATCCAACAAAAGTGTAGAGTATGCATTTATCTATTCTGTTATGTGATCAATGTTGAGAGTGTCCACTAGTGAAAGTGTAATCCCTAGGCCTTGTTCCTAAATACTGCTATCGCTGCTTGTTTCTTGTTTCTTGTGTTACTACTGCTGCAATACTACCACCATCAACTACACGCCAGCAAGCTATTTTCTGGCACCGTTGCTACTGCTCCTATATATTCATACCACCTGTATTTCACTATCTCTTCGCCGAACTAGTGCACCTATTTGGTGTGTTGGGGACACAAGAGACTTCTTGCTTTGTGGTTGCAGGGTTGCATGAGAGGGATATCTTTGACCTCTTCCTCCCTGAGTTCGATAAACCTTGGGTGATCCACTTAAGGGAAAACTTGCTGCTGTTCTACAAACCGCTGCTCTTGGAGGCCCAACACTGTCTACATTAAAGGAGCTGTAACGTAGACATCAAGCACTTTTCTGGCGCCGTTGCCGGGGAGGAAAGGTAAAAGGTACTCACACTCCGGACCTTGGCTACCAAGCTATTTTCCGCCATTGTAAGTACTCGAAGCTATTTCCTTTAGATCCTGCAATTGCAACTTTTTGTTTCTTGTTTACACTAGTTAGGCATTATGGAAAACAACAACAAAATTGGTGAGCTTTTTAGTCTTTTTCCTGATTTAGAATTGTTTGATGCGAAAATTAAAAAACCTATGGAACCTTATTTGCATGCTAGTAGCGATGTTATTAGTATGAATGCAATTACTGCTAATGCTATGAAAAAGTCTAAGCTTGGGGAAGCTAGTTTTTGTGATCTTTTTAGCTTCCCATCTTTAGGGGAGAAAATTTGTTCTGATAATGCTTTATCTCCCATATGCGATAACTCTAATGATGCTTCTGATATTTTGAATCCACCTGCTGAAAGTATTCCGTATAAAATACCTATGAAAATTATTGAACGTGTTATGGACAATCACTATAAAGGGGATGGAACTGTCCATCCTAGAGATCATTTACTGTTTTTGCACGAATTATGCGGGTTATTCAAGTGTGCAGGTATCTCTATGGATGAAGTGAAGAAGAAGCTATTCTCCGTTTCGCTGTCTAGTAAAGCGGCGCATTGGTATAAATTGTTGGAGAATAGGCATTCTCTTGGTTGGGAGGAAATTGCATCTCTCTTTTATTCTAAATTTTATCCTCCGCATGAAGTGCATATTGATAGGAATTATATTTATAACTTTTATCCTCGTGATGGAGAGAGTATTTCTCAAGCGTGGGGAGATTGAAATCTCTAATGCTCAAATGTCCCATTCATGAGCTCCCCCGTAATGTTATTGTTAATAATTTTTATGCGAGGCTTTCAGGACAACACAAGGACTATCTGGACGCGTGTTCGGAAGGATCTTTCACAAGCAAAGAGGTTGAAGCTAGGTGGGATCTTCTTGATCGGATTGAGGACAACGCTGAAGGATGGGAGAACGATAAAGGTAAAGAGTCAGGTATAAATTATGATTATGAATGCATTGAAGCTTTTATGGATACCGATAAATTTCGAAATATGAGTACTACTTATGGTCTTGACTCTCAAGTTGCTGCAAATCTTTATAAAGCCTTTGCTTCTCATTTTGAATTGCCTAAAAATAATTTTGATAAGTATCATGAACCTTTTAAAGAGGCTTGCATGAAGAATGAAATTGTTGTTAATTATTGCAATAAGCATGCTCAAACTCCTAAAAATGCTATTTCTTATAAGCATGTTAATTTTTGTGGAATGCATAGGCCTTGCGGAATTAATCAAGTCAAAGATGAATATTGCATCCATCATATTAATGAAAAAACTAGAAAGTGGTTTAGGGCTCTAGATGATCTTGGTAAAAAAGTTTGTGCCCTCTATCCTTTTATTTGTGAAGTTTGCCATGAAGTGGGTCATTTTAATTTTCAATGCTCCTCCAATGATAATTTGAACCCAATGAGTGCTGCAAATTTGTATTGTGATGATGAAATTACTCCTAATCAGCATGATGAACTTACTTTATTTTTGGGGTGTGAAGAACTGTCGAGAAAAATCTCTTTGTTACATATGAGTGATCTTGATATTGATGATGTCCTGCATGGGTGTTTTTCTTATTGCATTGATAATAGCCATACAAATACTTACATACAAAATATTTTAGAAGATGACACCTTGCCAAAATATGATAGGACCGCTGTGTGTTTTCAACTAATTAATGAAAAGGAGGGATCCTCCCAAGTTTCTTCTATTGTTTCTGAAAGTAAATCAGGTTATGCGGACGAGCCACCCTTCAAGCCTCTTCCTCCTAAAGAAGGGAACGAGGAGAAGGAAGAGAAGAAGAAGAAGAAGGGAACGAAGAAGAAGAAGAAGAAGGAGAATAAAAAGAAAGAGGTAACGGCGTATCCCAGCGTGAATGAGATAACGCTAGGTAACCGTAAGTATGTTGCTCCTAATGATTATTGTGATAATGAATCTGAATACGATGATCTTCCTATGCCCTTTACATACATTAGCAATCATGATTTGAATGAACACACTACTTTTGATATTGCAAATCTCTGGGAAACTAATTCTGAAAATGATGATAATAATTGCCATAGTGTCAGTGCTATCCATGCTTCCTCCCATAATAATATAGAAAGCTGTAAGCTTGGGGAAGAGGTGTTTGAAAATCCTTTTGCTACTGATCATTATGTGTTTGATACATCTCCTTCTAATAACAATGATGGTATGGTCATAGATAAACCGACTGTGAAAGATAACTATTCTATTTCTTATGATGACACTGTGCCTCCGATCTTTGATGATTATTATAAAGAATGCTATGATATAGGTTATAATTATCCTTATGAAACTTGTCATAGTCATGATTGGATTACCAAAAACAATTCTTTTAATATGCAACTTGTTTACCATGTTCAAATTCTTGATAATAATCTTGCTCCAATTACTAATAATGAGAATAACTCTTCTTATGCCAAAATTAATGATACTTCTATGCATATGAACCATGATAAGAATGTTTTAAGTGATGGGTATATTGTGGATTTCATCAATGATGCTACTGAAAGTTATTATGAGAGAGGGAAATATGGTTATATGCATCTTAATAATATTAAGTTTTCCCTCTTTATGTTGAGAATCTTGAAGTTACTCGTGTTTTATCCTCTTATGCTTGTCACTTTGTTCTTCATGAATTCATTTATGTACAAGATTCCTCTTCATAGGAAGCATGTTAGACTTAAATTTGTTTTGAATTTGCCTCTTGAAGCTCTCTTTTGCTTCAAATACTATTTCCCGCGAATGGATTATTAAAACTGATGAGCCCATCTTAATGGCTATAAAGAAAGAACTTCTTGGGAGATAACCCATGTGTTATTTTGCTACAGTAATTTGTTTTTATTTTGTGTCTTGGAAGTTGTTTACTACTGTAGCAACCTCTCCTTATCTTAGTTTTGCGTTTTGTTGTGCCAAGTGAAGCCTCTAATCGAAGGTTGATACTAGATTTGGATTTCTGCGCAGAAACAGATTTCTATCTGTCAGGAATCTGGGATTTTCTCTCTGTAGAAAAATCAGAAAAATATGCCAATTTACGTACGTGTTCCTCAGATATGTACGCAACTTTCATTAGTTTTGAGTTTTCTGATCTGAGCAACGGAAGTATTTATTAGAAATTCGTCTTTACGGACTGTTCTGTTTTGACAGATTCTGCCTTTTATTTCGCATTGCCTCTTTTGCTATGTGGAATGGATTTCTTTGTTCCATTAAACTCCAGTAGCTTTGGGCAATGTCCAGAAGTGTTAAGAATGATTGTTTCACCTCTGAACATGTGAGTTTTTGATTATGTACTAACCCCTCTAATGAAGTTTATGAGAAGCTTGGTGTGAAGGAAGTTTTCAAGGGTCAAGAGAGGAGGATGATATACCATGATCAAGAAGAGTGAAGGCTCTAAGCTTGGGGATGCCCCGGTGGTTCACCCCTGCATATATCAAGAAGACTCAAGCGTCTAAGCTTGGGGATGCCCAAGGCATCCCCTTCTTCATCGACAAATTATCAGGTTCCCTCTCTTGAAACTATATTTTTATTCGGTCACATCTTATGTGCTTTACTTGGAGCGTCTGTATGCTTTTGTTTTTGTTTGTGTTTGAATAAATGCTTGTGTGGGAGAGAGACACGCTCCGCTGGTTCGTATGAACACATGTGTTCTTAGCTCATAATATTCATGGCGAAGGTTGAAACTGCTTCGTTAAATTATTATATGGTTGGAATTGGAAAATGCTACATGTAGAAATTGGTGTGATGTCTTGAATAATGTGATACTTGGCAATTGTTGTGCTCTTGTTTAAGCTCTTGCATCATATACCTTGCAACCATTAGTGAGGAAATACATAGAGCTTGTTAAAATTTGGGTTTGCATGAGTGGTTTCTCTAGAGTCTAGATATTTTCTAGTAAGATGTTTGAACAACAAGGAAGACGATGTATAGTTTTCTAATGCTTGTAATATGTCTTTTATGTGAGTTTTGCTGTACTAGTTCGTGCTTGTGTTTGCTTCAAACAACCTTGCTAGCCTAAACCTTGTATCGAGAGGGAATACTTCTCATGCATCCAAATCCTTGAGCCAAACAACACTATGCCATTTGTGTCCACCATACCTACCTACTACATGGTATTTTCCGCCATTCCAAAGTAAATTGCTTGAGTGCTACCTTTAAAATTCCATCATTCACCTTTGCAATATATAGCTCATGGGACAAATAGCTTAAAAACTATTGTGGTATTGAATATGTAATTATGCACTTTATCTCTTATTAAGTTGTTTGTTGTGCGATAACCATGTTCACTGGGGACGCCATCAACTATTCATTGTTGAATTTCATGTGAGTTGCTATGCATGTCCGTCTTGTCTGAAGTAAGAGAGATCTACCACCTTATGGTTAAGCATGCATATGTTAGAGAAGAACATTGGGCCGCTAACTAAAGCCATGATCCATGGTGGAAGTTTCAGTTTTGGACAACAATCCTCAAATCTCAAATGAGAAAATTATTAATTGTTGTTATATGCTTATGCATAAAAGAGGAGTCCATTATCTGTTGTCTATGTTGTCCCGGTATGGATGTCTAAGTTGAAGAATAATCAATAGCGAGAAATCCAATGCGAGCTTTCTCCTTAGACCTTTGTACAGGCGACATAGAGGTACCCCTTTGTGACACTTGGTAAAAACAATGCATTGTGATGATCCGGTAGTCCAAGCTAATTAGGACAAGGTGCGGGCACTATTAGTATACTATGCATGAGGCTTGCAACTTGTAAGATATAATTTACATGATACATATACTTTATTACTACCGTTGACAAAATTGTTTCATGTTTTCAAAATAAAAGCTCTAGCACAAATATAGCAATCGATGCTTTCCTCTTTGAAGGACCATTCTTTTACTTTTATTGTTGAGTCAGTTCACCTATTTCTCTCCACCTCAAGAAGCAAACATTTGTGTGAACTGTGCATTGATTCTTACATACTTGCTTATTGCATTTGTTATATTGCTCTGCATTGACAACTATCTATGAGATATACATGTTACAAGTTGAAAGCAACCGCTGAAACTTAATCTTCCATTGTGTTGCTTCAATACCTTTACTAAGAATTTATTGCTTTATGAGTAACTCTTATGCAAGACTTGTTGATGCTTGTCTCGAAAGTACTATTCATGAAAAGTCTTTGCTATATGATTCAATTGTTTACTCATTGCATTTACATTGTTTTGAATCGCTGCATTCATCTCATATGCTTTACAATGGTATGATTAAGATTATGTTGGTAGCATGTCACCTCAAAAATTATCTTTTATCGTTTACCTACTCGAGGACGAGTAGGAACTAAGCTTGGGGATGCTGATACGTCTCCAACGTATCTATAATTTCCGATGTTCCATGCTTGTTTTATGACAATACCAACATGTTTTATTCACACTTTATATCATTTTTATGCGTTTTCCGGAACTAACCTATTGACGAGATGCCGAGAGGCCAGTTGCTGTTTTCTGCTGTTTTTGGTTTCAGAAATCCTAGTAACGAAATATTCTCGGAATCGGACGAAATCAACGCCCAAGTTCCTATTTTCATCGGAAGCATCCAGAACACCCGGGAAGGACCAGAGGGGAGCCCTGGGGGCCCCACACCACACCCCGGCGCGGCCAGGGGGGTTGCCGCGCCCCCCTATAGTGTGGGCCCCCCAGAGACCCCCCGACTCCGATTTTCGCCTATTTAAGCCGTCGTGACCTAAAACTTCGATACCAATTGACGAAACTCCAGAAAGACTCCAGGGGCGCCGCCACCGTCGCGAAACTCCAATTCGGGGGACAGAACTCTCTGTTCCGGCACCCTGCCGGACGGGGAATTGCCCCCGGAGCCATCTCCACCGCCGTCTTCACCGCCATCTTCACCGCCATCGCTGCTTCCATGATGAGGAGGGAGTAATCCACCTCCGAGGCTGAGGGCTCCGCTGTAGCTATGTGGTTCATCTCTCTCCCATGTACCTCAATACAATAATCTCATGAGCTGCTTTACATGATTGAGATTCATATGAGTTTGTATCACAATTTATCTATGTGCTACTCTAGCAAAGTTATTAAAGTAGTTCTATTCCTCCTGCACGTGTGTAAAGGTGACAGTGTGTGCACCGTGTTAGTACTTGGTTTATGCTATGATCATGATCTCTTGTAGATTGCGAAGTTAACTATTGCTATGATAATATTGATGTGATCTATTCCTCCTACATATGCATGAAGGTGACAGTGTGCATGCTATGTTAGTACTTGGTTTAGTCTGTTGATCTATCTTACACTATAAGGTTACTTAAATATGAGCATTATTGTGGAGCTTGTTAACTCCGGCATTGAGGGTTCGTGTAATCCTACGCAATGTGTTCATCATCCAACAAAAGTGTAGAGTATGCATTTATCTATTCTGTTATGTGATCAATGTTGAGAGTGTCCACTAGTGAAAGTGTAATCCCTAGGCCTTGTTCCTAAATACTGCTATCGCTGCTTGTTTCTTTGTTTCTTTGTGTTACTACTGCTGCAATACTACCACCATCAACTACACGCCAGCAAGCTATTTTCTGGCACCGTTGCTACTGCTCCTATATATTCATACCACCTGTATTTCACTATCTCTTCGCCGAACTAGTGCACCTATTTGGTGTGTTGGGGACACAAGAGACTTCTTGCTTTGTGGTTGCAGGGTTGCATGAGAGGGATATCTTTGACCTCTTCCTCCCTGAGTTCGATAAACCTTGGGTGATCCACTTAAGGGAAAACTTGCTGCTGTTCTACAAACCTCTGCTCTTGGAGGCCCAACACTGTCTACAGGAAAGGAGGGGGAACGTAGACATCAGTGCGCGCCCCGGAAGATAACACCTCCCAGTGCCACCCCGGCGGAGCCCAGTCCCGGACCTCCCCCATCATCTGCATCTGGTCCAGAACGTGCCCAGACCCTCCACGATGCGGCAGGCGCGGCATAGTAGCTATGAAATAAATAATTGAACATATGTCGTGTGAAATAAAGTAAGTGATCATGTAAACAGTAACAGGTACGCGGCGCTAACTAAGCCCTAAGCCCATCGCCACCGACGAGCCCTAAGCCCGTCGTTGACGAGCTCCCACCCTCGAAACCCTAAGACCATGTTTGAACACTATAACATGAAGCCAAGTCGCCGACGGGTGTGTTTGTTGGAGATATGCCCAAGAGGCAATAATAAAGTGGTTATTATATATCTTTATGTTTATGATAAATGTTTGCATACCATGCTATAATTGTATTAATCGAAACATTGATACATGTGTGTTATGTAAACAACAAGGAGTCCCTAGTAAGCCTCTTGTATAACTAGCTTGTTGATTAATAGATGATCATAGTTTCATGATCATGAACATTGGAAGTTATTAATAACAAGGTTATGTCATTAGATGAATGATATAATGGACACACCCAATTAAGCGTAGCATAAGATCACGTCATTAAGTTCAAATTGCTATAAGCTTTCAATACATAGTTACCTAGTCCTTCGACCATGAGATCATGTAAATCACTTATACCGGAAGGGTACTTTGATTACACCAAACGCCACTGCGTAAATGGGTGGCTATAAAGGTGGGATTAGGTATTCGGAAAGTATGAGTTGAGGCATATGGATCAAGAGTGGGATATTGTCCATCCCGATGACGGATAGATATACTCTGGGCCCTCTCGGTGGAATGTCGTCTGATTAGCTTGCAAGCATATGAATGGTTCATAATAGATGACATGCCACGGTACGAGTAAAGAGTACTTGTCGGAGACGAGGTTGAACAAGGTATGGAGATACCGATGATCAAACCTCGGACAAGTAAAATATCGCGAGACAAAGGGAATCGGTATCGTATGTAAATGGTTCAATCGATCACTAAGTTATCGTTGAATATGTGGGAGCCATTATGGATCTCCAGATCCCGCTATTGGTTATTAGTCGGAGAAGAGTCTCGACTATGTCTGCATAGTTCGCGAACCGTAGGGTGACACACTTAAGGTTTGATGTCGTTTAAGTAGATATGGAATATGGAATGGAGTTCGAAGTTTTGTTCGGAGTCTCGGATGGGATCCAGGACATCACGAGGAGTTCCGGAATGGTCCGGAGAATAAGATTCATATATAGGAAGTCATATTCCATGTTTGGAAATGATCCGGTGCATTTATGGAAGGTTCTAGAAGGTTCTAGAAAAGTCCGGAAGAAATCACCATGGAAGGCGGAGTCCTGGAGGGACTCCACTTGCATGGCCAGCCAAACCCTAGGGGGGAGGAGTCCCAGGTGGGCTCCATCTAGGTGGCCGGCCAGCCCCCCTCAAGGAAGGGTGGGAGTCCCACCTTGACTAGGACTCCCCCCTTGAGTAGGTTTCCCACCTATGGTAGGTTTTGGGTTGGGGTCTTATTCGAAGACTTGTAGTCCAACTCTTGGGGGTTTCCACCTATAAAAAGAGGGACAAGGGGAGGGGGCCGGCCACCCCATAGCCTCAGTTGGCCGCACCCCTCAAGTGGAGGCGCCCAAGACCCCCCCTCTCCCCAAACCCTAGCACCCCTCCTCCACATATTACTCCTGCAGCGCTTAGGCGAAGCCCTGCCGGAGATCTCCACCACCACCGCCACCACACCGTCGTGCTGCCTGGATTCCGAGGAGGATCTACTACTTCCGCTGCCCGCTGGAACGGGGAGGAGTACGTCGTCATCAACACCGAACGTGTGACCGAGTACGGAGGTGCTGCCCGTTCGTGGCACCGTCGAAGATCTTCTACGCGCTTTTGCAAGCGGCAAGTGATTGTCTACATCCACCACGAGATCTGATCTCGTTAACGCTTTGTGAACTTCAAGGGTATGTTGATCTTCACCTCGTTGCTACCATCTTCTTGATTGGATCTTGGCTTGTTCTTCGTTCTTGCGATAGGAAGTTTTTTGTTTTCTATGCTACGAATCCCTACAGTGGTTTCAGAGCCGTGTCTATGCATAGATTGGTTGCACGAGTAGAACACAATGGTTTTGTGGGCATTGATGCTTTTGTTGTCTTTAGTTCGTGTACTTTGCATCTTGCGGGATATTGGGATGAAGCGGCTCGGGCTAACTTTACATGACCGCGTTCATGAGATTTGCTCCACGCTTGACATGCAACTTGGATTGCATAAGTGGCTTTGCGGGTGTCTATCTCTCCCACCATAGTGAAGATTCAATCTACTCTTTCTATTGACAACATTAGTATCACCGTTGTGGTTCATGTTCGTAGGTAGATTGGATCTTACTCAAAAACCCTAAACCACGTAAAATATGCAAACCAAATTAGAGGCGTCTAACTTGTTTTTGCAGGGTTTGGTGATGTGATATGGCCATGATATGATGATGAATATGTATGAGATGATCATTATTGTATTGTGGCAACCGGCAGGAGCCTTATGGTTGTCTTTAAATTTCATGTTGAAGTATTATTTCAAAGTAGTTGTAATAGTTACTACATGGGAGCACAACCATGAAGACGGCGCCATTGACCTTGACGCTACGCCGACGATGATGGAGATCATGCCCGTTGATGATGGAGATCATGTCCGTGCTTTGGAGATGAAGATCAAAGGCACAAAGACAAAAGGGCCATATCATATCACATATGAATTGCATGTGATGTTAATCCTTTTATGCATCTTATATTGCTTAGATCGCGACGGTAGCATTATAAGATGATCCCTCTCACTAAATATCAAGATAATAAAGTGTTCATCCTTAGTATGCACCGTTGCTAAGACTTTTTGTGTCGAAGCATCACGTGATGATCGGGTGTGATAGATTCTACATGTGCATACAACGGGTGCAAGCCAGTTTTGCACACGCGGATACTAAGGTTGCCTTGACGAGCCTAGCATGTACAGACATGGTCTCGGAACACGGGATACCGAAAGGTAGAGCATGAGTCAAATGGATGATATGATGAATACTTTGAGTGTTCGCCTTTGAAGCTACATCTTTTCTCGTGATGATCGGAATTGGTGTAGTGGATTTGGTTCGTGTGATCACTAAGACAATGCGAGGGATATTGTTTTGAGTGGGAGTTCACCTAGTTAATTTAAGAATTAAAATTTGAACTCAATTTATCATAAACTTGGTCTAAACTCTTTGCAAATATGTTGTAGATCATGGCATCCCCCTCCACCAATTTTAACCAGTTCCTAGAGAAAGAAAAGCTTAAAAGCAATGGTAGCAACTTCACCGACTGGTTTCGTCATGTGAGGATTTTCCTCAATGGTGGAAATCTGCAATTTGTGCTCGAAGCACCGCTAGGTTCCCCACCACCACCTGCAGTATCCGAGGACGAAAAGAATGTTTACGAGACTCGGGTGACTCGGTACTCTCAAGTTTAGTGTGCCATCCTGTGCAGCCTAGAGGCGGAGCTCCAAAAGCGTTTTGAGCACCATGACCCTTATGAGCTGGTCCATGAGCTAAAAACTATTTTTGAAACTCTTGCGGCCGTGGAAAGCTATGAGGCCTCGAAACACTTCTTTGGCTGTATGATGGAAGAGGGTAGCTCCGTTAGTGAGCACGTGCTCGCTATATCCGGGCACGCGAAGAAGCTCAGTGACTTGGGGATAGTGATTCCTAACAAGCTGGGTATTCATCGTGTACTCCAATCACTGCCACCTAGTTACAAGAACTTTGTGATGAACTACAACATGCAGAACATGAACAAGGAGTTACCTGAACTCTTCTCCATGCTAAAATCTGCTGAGGTGGAAATACAGAAAGAGCACCAAGTGTTGATGGTCAACAAGACCACCAGTTTCAAGAAGCAGGGCAAGCCTAAGAAGGGCAACTTCAAGAAGGGTAGCAAGAAAGTTGCTGCGCCTCCTGAGAAGCCTAAAGCTGGCCCTAAACCTGATACTGAGTGCTATTACTGCAAGGAGAAGGGGCACTGGAAGCGGAATTGCCCCAAGTACATGGCTGATCTGAAGAGCGGCCTTGTCAAGAAAAAGAAAGGTATATTTGATATACATGTTATAGATGTCTATCTTACTGATTCTCGTAGTAGTGCCTGGGTATTTGATACTGGTTCGGTTGCTCATATTTGTAACTCGAAACAGGAACTGCGGAATAAGCGAAACCTAGCGAGGGACGAGGTGACGATGCGCGTTGGAAATGGATCCAAGGTCGATGTGATCGCCGTCGGCACGCTCCCTCTACATCTACCTTCGGGATTAGTTTTAAACCTAAATAATTGTTATTTGGTGCCTGATACGTCTCCAACGTATCGATAATTTCTTATGTTCCATGCCACATTATTGATGTTATCTACATGTTTTATGCACACTTTATGTCATATTCGTGCATTTTCTGGAACTAACCTATTAACAAGATGCCGAAGTGCCGATTCTTTGTTTTTCTGCTGTTTTTGGTTTCAGAAATCCTAGTAACAAAATATTCTCGGAATTGGACGAAATCAACGCCCAGGGTCCTATTTTGCCACGAAGCTTCCAGAAGACCGAAGAGGAGACGAAGTGGGGCCACGAGGTGCCCAAACCCTAGGGCGGCGCGGCCCCCCCTTGGCCGCGCGGCCCTGTGGTGTGGGGCCCTCGTGCCCCCTCCTGACTTGCCCTTCCGCCTACTTAAAGCCTCCGTCGCGAAACCCCCAGTACCGAGAGCCACGATACGGAAAACCTTCCAGAGATGCCGCCATCGCCGATCCCATCTCGGGGGAACCAGGAGATCGCCTCCGGCACCCTGCCGGAGAGGGGAATCATCTCCAGGAGGACTCTACGCCGCTATGGTCACCTCCGGAGTGATGTGTGAGTAGTCTACCCCTGGACTATGGGTCCATAGCAGTAGCTAGATGGTTGTCTTCTCCCCATTATGCTTCATTGTCGGATCTTGTGAGCTGCCTAACATGATCAAGATCATCTATCTGTAATTCTATATGTTGCGTTTGTTGGGATCCGATGAATAGAGAATACTTGTTATGTTGATTATCAAAGTTATGTCTATGTGTTGTTTATGATCTTGCATGCTCTCCGTTATTAGTAGATGCTCTGGCCAAGTTGATGCTAGTAACTCCAAGAGGGAGTATTTATGCTCGATAGTGGGTTCATGTCTCCGTGAATCTGGAGGGGTGACAAGAACCTCTAAGGTTATGGATGTGCTGTTGCCACTAGGGATAAAACATTGGTGCTATGTTCAAGGATGTAGTCACTAATTACATTACGCGCAATACTTAATGCAATTGTCTGTTGTTAGCAACTTAATACTGGAGGGGGTTCGGATGATAACCTGAAGGTGGACTTTTTAGGCATAGATGCATGCTGGATAGCGGTCTATGTACTTTGTCGTAATGCCCAATTAAATCTCACTATACTCATCATAATATGTATGTGCATGGTCATGCCCTCTTTATTTGTCAATTGCCCAACTGTAATTTGTTCACCCAACATGCTGTTTATCTTATGGGAGAGACACCTCTAGTGAACTGTGGACCCCGGTCCAATTCTCTATACTGAAATACAATCTACTGCAATACTGTTCTACTGTTTTCTGCAAACAATCATCTTCCACACAATACGGTTAATCCTTTGTTACAGCAAGCCGGTGAGATTGACAACCTCACTGTTTCGTTGGGGCAAAGTATTTTGGTTGTGTTGTGCAGGTTCCACGTTGGCGCCGGAATCCCTGGTGTTGCGCCGCACTACATCCCGCCGCCATCAACCTTCAACGTGCTTCTTGGCTCCTCCTGGTTCGATAAACCTTGGTTTCTTTCTGAGGGAAAACTTGCTGCTGTGCGCATCATACCTTCCTCTTGGGGTTCCCAACGAACGTGTGAGTTACACGCCATCAAGCTCTTTTTCTGGCGCCGTTGCCGGGGAGATCAAGACACGCTGCAAGGGGAGTCTCCACATCCCAATCTCTTTACTTTGTTTTTGTCTTGCTTAGTTTTATTTACTACTTTGTTTGCTGCACTAAATCAAAACACACACAAAAATTAGTTGCTAGTTTTACTTTATTTGTTATCTTGTTTGCTATATCAAAAACACAAAAAAATTAGTTACTTGTTTTACTTTACTTAATATCATGCATGTTTTTATTTCACTAGTTAAGCATAATGGAAAACAACAAAAATATGAGAGATCTTTATGAACTTTATCTTGAATTAGGACATGATGTGTTTGAAGAGAGAATTAAAAAACCCATGGAACTTTATATGCATGCTAATGGGAATGCTATTACTATGAATGCTTTGAACACCATTGTTGCTAATGCTATGGAAAATTCTAAGCTTGGGGAAGCTGGCTTTGATGAGCATGATCTTTTTAGTCCCCCAAGCATTGAGGAGAAAATTTTCTTTTATGATTACAATATGCCTCCTATATATGATGATAGCCACTTTGTTGAATTTGCTCCCACTACAACTAATAAAATTGATTATGCTTATGTGGAGAGTAATAATTTTATGCATGAGACTCATGATAAGATTGCTTTATGTGATAGTTATATTGTTGAGTTTTCTCATGATGCTACTGAAAGTTATTATGAGAGAGGAAAATATGGTTGTAGAAATTTTCATGTTACTAAAACACCTCTCTATGTGCTGAAATTTTTGAAGCTACACTTGTTTTATCTTTCTACGCTTGTTGCATTATGCTTCTTGAACTTGTTTATTTACAAGATTCCTCTTCATAGGAAGCATGTTAGACTTAAATGTGTTTTGAATTTGCCTCTTGAAGCTCTCTTTTGCTTCAAATACTATTTCTTGCGAGTGCATCATCAAAACTGCTGAGCCCATCTTAATGGCTATAAAGAAAGAACTTCTTGGGAGATAACCCATGTGTTATTTTACTACAGTATTTTGTTTTTATTTTGTGTCTTGGAAGTTGTTTACTACTGTAGCAACCTCTCCTTATCTTAGTTTAGTGTTTTGTTGTGCCAAGTAAAGTCGTTGATAGAAAAGTTCATACTAGATTTGGATTACTGCGCAGAAACAGATTTCTTTGCTGTCACGAATCTGGGCTGTTTTCTCTGTAGGTAACTCAGAAAATTATGCCAATTTACGTGAGTGATCCTCAGATATGTACGCAACTTTCATTCAATTTGAGCATTTTCATTTGAGCAAGTCTGGTGCCTCGATAAAATTCGTCAATACGAACTGTTCTGTTTTGACAGATTCTGCCTTTTATTTCGCATTGCCTCTTTTGCTATGTTGGATGAATTTCTTTGATCCATTAATGTCCAGTAGCTTTATGCAATGTCCAGAAGTGTAAAGAATGATTGTGTCACCTCTGAACATGTTAATTTTTATTGTCGCTAACCCTCTAATGAGTTGTTCTAAGTTTGGTGTGGAGGAAGTTTTCAAGGATCAAGAGAGGAGTATGATGCAACATGATCAAGGAGAGTGAAAGCTCTAAGCTTGGGGATGCCCCGGTGGTTCACCCCTGCATATTCTAAGAAGACTCAAGCGTCTAAGCTTGGGGATGCCCAAGGCATCCCCTTCTTCATCGACAACATTATCAGGTTCCTCCCCTGAAACTATATTTTTATTCCATCACATCTTATGTGCTTTGCTTGGAGCGTCGGTTTGTTTTTATTTTTATTTTGTTTGAATAAAATGGATCCTAGCATTCACTTTATGGGAGAGAGACACGCTCCGCTGTAGCATATGGACAATTATGTCCTTAGCCTCTACTCATAGTATTCATGGCGAAGTTTCTTCTTCGTTAAATTGTTATATGGTTGGAATTGGAAAATGATACATGTAGTAATTTGCTATAATGTCTTGGGTAATGTGATACTTGGCAATTGTTGTGCTCATGTTTAAGCTCTTGCATCATATGCTTTGCACCCATTAATGAAGAAATACATAGAGCATGCTAAAATTTGGTTTGCATATTTGGTTTCTCTAAGGTCTAGATAATTTCTAGTATTGAGTTTGAACAACAAGGAAGACGGTGTAGAGTCTTATAATGTTTTCAATATGTCTTTTATGTGAGTTTTGCTGGACCGGTTCATCCTTGTGTTTGTTTCAAATAAGCCTTGCTAGCCTAAACCTTGTATCGAGAGGGAATACTTCTCATGCATCCAAAATACTTGAGCCAACCACTATGCCATTTGTGTCCACCATACCTACCTACTACATGGTATTTTCCGCCATTCCAAAGTAAATTGCTTGAGTGCTACCTTTAAAATTCCATCATCACCTTTGCAATATATAGCTCATGGGACAAATAGCTTAAAAACTATTGTGGTATTGAGTATGTAATTATGTACTTTATCTCTTATTAAGTTTCTTGTTGTGCGATAACCATGTTCACTGGGGACGCCATCAACTATTCTCTGTTGAATTTCATGTGAGTTGCTATGCATGTTCGTCTTGCCTGAAGTAAGAGCGATCTACCACCTTATGGTTAAGCATGCATATTGTTAGAGAAGAACATTGGGCCGCTAACTAAAGCCATGATCCATGGTGGAAGTTTCAGTTTTGGACATATATCCTCAATCTCAAATGAGAAAATTATTAATTGTTGTTACATGCTTATGCATAAAAGAGGAGTCCATTATCTGTTGTCTATGTTGTCCCGGTATGGATGTCTAAGTTGAGAATAATCAATAGCGAGAAATCCAATGCGAGCTTTCTCCTTAGACCTTTGTACAGGCGGCATAGAGGTACCCCTTTGTGACACTTGGTTAAAACATGTGCATTGTGATGATCCGGTAGTCCAAGCTAATTAGGACAAGGTGCGGGCACTATTAGTATACTATGCATGAGGCTTGCAACTTGTAAGATATAATTTACATGATACATATGCTTTATTACTACCGTTGACAAAATTGTTTCATGTTTTCAAAATCAAAGCTCTAGCACAAATATAGCAATCGATGCTTTTCCTCTATGAGGACAATTCTTTTACTTTCATTGTTTGAGTCAGTTCACCTATTTCTCTCCACCTCAAGAAGCAAACACTTGTGTGAACTGTGCATTGATTCCTACATACTTGCTTATTGCACTTATTATATTACTCTATGTTGACAATATCCATGAGATATACATGTTATAAGTTGAAAGCAACCGCTGAAACTTAATCTTCTTTTGTGTTGCTTCAATGCTTTTACTATGAATTATTGCTTTATGAGTTAACTCTTATGCAAGACTTATTGATGCTTGTCTTGAAGTACTATTCATGAAAAGTCTTTGCTATATGATTCACTTGTTTACTCATGTCATATACATTGTTTTGATCGCTGCATTCACTACATATGCTTTACAAATAGTATGATCAAGGTTATGATGGCATGTCACTCCAGAAATTATCTTTGTTATCGTTTTACCTGCTCGGGATGAGCAGAACTAAGCTTGGGGATGCTGATACATCTCCAACGTATCGATAATTTCTTATGTTCCATGCCACATTATTGATGTTATCTACATGTTTTATGCACACTTTATGTCATATTCGTGCATTTTCTGGAACTAACCTATTAACAAGATGCCGAAGTGCCGATTCTTTGTCTTGCTGTTTTTGGTTTCAGAAATCCTAGTAACGAAATATTCTCGGAATTGGACGAAATCAACGCCCAGGGTCCTATTTTGCCACGAAGCTTCCAGAAGACCGAAGAGGAGACGAAGTGGGGCCACGAGGTGCCCAAACCCTAGGGCGGCACGGCCCCCCCCTTGGCCGCGCGGCCCTGTGGTGTGGGGCCCTCGTGCCCCCTCCTGACTTGCCCTTCCGCCTACTTAAAGCCTCCGTCGCGAACCCCCCAGTACCGAGAGCCACGATACGGAAAACCTTCCAGAGACGCCGCCATCGCCGATCCCATCTCGGGGATCCAGGAGATCGCCTCCGGCACCCTGCCGGAGAGGGGAATCATCTCCAGGAGGACTCTACGCCGCTATGGTCACCTCCGGAGTGATGTGTGAGTAGTCTACCCCTGGACTATGGGTCCATAGCAGTAGCTAGATGGTTGTCTTCTCCCCATTATGCTTCATTGTCGGATCTTGTGATTATCAAAGTTATGTCTATGTGTTGTTTATGATCTTGCATGCTCTCCGTTATTAGTAGATGCTCTGGCCAAGTTGATGCTAGTAACTCCAAGAGGGAGTATTTATGCTCGATAGTGGGTTCATGTCTCCGTGAATCTGGAGGGGTGACAAGAACCTCTAAGGTTATGGATGTGCTGTTGCCACTAGGGATAAAACATTGGTGCTATGTTCAAGGATGTAGTCACTAATTACATTACGCGCAATACTTAATGCAATTGTCTGTTGTTAGCAACTTAATACTGGAGGGGGTTCGGATGATAACCTGAAGGTGGACTTTTTAGGCATAGATGCATGCTGGATAGCGGTCTATGTACTTTGTCGTAATGCCCAATTAAATCTCACTATACTCATCATAATATGTATGTGCATGGTCATGCCCTCTTTATTTGTCAATTGCCCAACTGTAATTTGTTCACCCAACATGCTGTTTATCTTATGGGAGAGACACCTCTAGTGAACTGTGGACCCCGGTCCAATTCTCTATACTGAAATACAATCTCTTGCCAATCTTTGTTCTACTGTTTTTACGCAAACAATCATCTTCCACACAATACGGTTAATCCTTTGTTACAGCAAGCCGGTGAGATTGACAACCTCACTGTTTCGTTGGGGCAAAGTATTTTGGTTGTGTTGTGCAGGTTCCACGTTGGCGCCGGAATCCCTGGTGTTGCGCCGCACTACATCCCGCCGCCATCAACCTTCAACGTGCTTCTTGGCTCCTCCTGGTTCGATAAACCTTGGTTTCTTTCTGAGGGAAAACTTGCTGCTGTGCGCATCATACCTTCCTCTTGGGGTTCCCAACGAACGTGTGAGTTACACGCCATCAGTGCCTGCGTTGAGCATGAACATTATATCTGGATCTTGTTTAATGCAAGACGGTTATTCATTTAAGTCAGAGAATAATGGTTGTTCTATTTATATGAATAATATCTTTTATGGTCATGCACCTGAGATGAATGGTTTATTCTTGTTAAATCTCGATAGTAGTGATACACATGTTCATAACATTGATGCTAAGCGAATTAAATTAAATGATAATTCTACTTATATGTGGCACTGTCGTCTTGGTCATATTGGAGTGAAGCGCATGAAGAAACTCCATTCTGATGGACTTCTTGAGTCACTTGACTTTGAGTCACTTGATAGATGCGAAGCATATCTAATGGGAAAAATGACTAGGACTCCATTCTCTGGTACAATGGAGCGAGCTACAGACTTATTGGAAATCATACATACCGATGTATGTGGACCAATGAGTGTAGCATCGCGCGGTGGTTATCGTTATGTTCTAACCTTCACGGATGATCTGAGTAGATATGGGTATATCTATTTCATGAAACATAAGTCCGAAACTTTTGAGAAGTTTAAGGAATTCCAAAGTGAAGTAGAAAATCAACGTAACAAGAAGATTAAGTTTCTGCGTTCTGATCGCGGAGGCGAATATCTGAGTTATGAGTTTGGCATGCATTTAAAGAAACGCGGAATACTTTCACAGTTGATACCGCCGGGAACACCACAGCGCAATGGTGTGTTCGAACGTCGTAATCGAACTCTCTTGGATATGGTTCGATCTATGATGTCTCTTACTGATTTGCCGTTATCGTTTTGGGGTTATGCTTTAGAGATAGCCGCATTCACTTTAAATAAGGCACCATCTAAATCCGTTGAAACGACACCGTATGAATTATGGTTTGGCAAGAAACCTAAGCTGTCGTTCCTTAAAGTTTGGGGTTGCGAAGCTTATGTAAAGAAGTTACAACCTGACAAGCTAGAACCCAAAGCGGAGAAATGCGTCTTCATAGGATACCCTAAAGAAACTATTGGGTATACTTTCTATCACAGATCCGAAGGCAAAATCTTTGTTGCTAAGAACGGATCCTTTCTTGAGAAGGAGTTTCTCACTAAAGAAGTGACTGGAAGAAAAGTAGAACTCGACGAGGTTACTGAACCTTCTCTCGTTGATCAGAGTAGCGCAGTACCGGAAGATGTTCCTGTGCCGCCTGCACCGGTGACAGAGGAAGCAAATGATAATGATCATGAAACTTCGAACGAGAAAACTACTGAACCTCGCAGATTGACGAGGGAACGTACCACTCCTGATTGGTATGATCCCAGTCTAAATGTCATGATTGTGGACAACAATGATGAAGACCCTGCGACGTATGAGGAAGCAATGATGAGACCAGATTCCAACAAATGGCATGAAGCCATGAAATCCGAAATGGGATCCATGTATGATAACCAAGTATGGACTTTGGTAGACTTACCTGATAGCCGCAAGGCTGTTGAGAATAAATGGATCTTCAAGAGAAAAACAGATGCTGATGGTAATATTACTGTCTATAAAGCTCGACTTGTCGCGAAGGGGTTCCGACAAATTCAAGGAGTTGACTACGATGAGACTTTCTCACCTGTAGCGAAGCTAAAGTCTGTAAGGATTTTGTTAGCAATAGCTGCATTTTTCGATTACGAGATCTGGCAGATGGATGTCAAAACGGCGTTCCTTAATGGTGACATTGAGGAAGAGTTGTATATGGTACAACCCAAAGGTTTTGTCGATCCTAAAAATGCTGACAAGGCATGCAAACTTCAGCGTTCCATTTATGGACTGAAGCAAGCATCCCGGAGTTGGAACCGACGCTTTGATAAGGTGATCAAAGACTTCGGGTTTATACAGTGTCATGGAGAGGCCTGTATTTACAAGAAAGTGAGTGGTAGCTCTGTAGCATTCCTGATATTATATGTAGATGACATATTATTGATTGGGAATGATATAGAACTATTGAGCAGTGTAAAAGGTTATTTGAATATGTGTTTTTCAATGAAAGACCTTGGTGAAGCAGCGTACATTTTAGGCATCAAGATTTATAGAGATAGATCAAGACGCCTAATAGGGCTTTCACAGAGTACATACCTGGACAAGATTCTAAAGAAGTTTAGAATGGACGAAAGCAAGAAAGGGTTCTTGCCTATGTTGCCAGGTAAGGTCTTGAGTAAAACTCAAGGTCCGGCTACGGCAAAAGAAAGAGAGAGGATGAATCAGATCCCCTATGCCTCGGCAGTAGGCTCTATCATGTATGCCATGCTGTGTACTAGACCGGATATCGCACATGCTGTTAGTTTGACCAGCAGATATCAAAGTGATCCAGGAATGGAACACTGGACAGCGGTCAAGAATATCCTGAAGTACTTGAAAAGGACTAAGGATATGTTTCTTTGTTATGGCGGTGACCAAGAGCTCGTTGTAACCAGTTACACCGATGCAAGTTGGAACACTGATCCTGATGACTCTAAGTCTCAGTCTGGGTACGTGTTTATATTGAATGGTGCTGCAGTAAGCTGGATGAGTTCCAAGAGTGCACGGTGGCGAAGTCTTCAACTGAATCTGAATACATAGAGGCTGCGGAGGCTTCATCGGAAGCGGTATGGATGAAGAGGTTCATTGTTGAGCTTGGTGTGGTTCCTAGTGCATTGGACCCATTAGTCATCTATTGTGACAACATGGGTGCCATCACCAATGCACAAGAACCAAGGTCACACAAGAAGCTAAAGCATATCAAGCTGCGTTTTCATTCGATTCGCGAGTACATCGAAGATGGTGAAGTAAAGATTTGCAAAGTACACACAGATCTGAATGTGGCAGATCCGTTGACTAAAGCTCTCCCTAGGGCAAAGCATGACCAACACCAGAATGCCATGGGTGTTAGATACCTTACCATGTAATCTAGATTATTGACTCTAGTGCAAGTGGGAGACTGTTGGAGATATGCCCAAGAGGCAATAATAAAGTGGTTATTATATATCTTTATGTTTATGATAAATGTTTGCATACCATGCTATAATTGTATTAACCGAAACATTGATACATGTGTGTTATGTAAACAACAAGGAGTCCCTAGTAAGCCTCTTGTATAACTAGCTTATTGATTAATAGATGATCATAGTTTCATGATCATGAACATTGGATGTTATTAATAACAAGGTTATGTCATTAGATGAATGATATAATGGACACACCCAATTAACCGTAGCATAAGATCACGTCATTAAGTTCAAATTGCTATAAGCTTTCAATACATAGTTACCTAGTCCTTCGACCATGAGATCATGTAAATCACTTATACCGGAAGGGTACTTTGATTACACCAAACGTCACTGCGTAAATGGGTGGCTATAAAGGTGGGATTAGGTATTCGGAAAGTATGAGTTGAGGCATATGGATCAAGAGTGGGATATTGTCCATCCCGATGACGGATAGATATACTCTGGGCCCTCTCGGTGGAATGTCGTCTGATTAGCTTGCAAGCATATGAATGGTTCATAAGAGATGACATGCCACGGTACGAGTAAAGAGTACTTGTCGGAGACGAGGTTGAACAAGGTATGGAGATACCGATGATCAAACCTCGGACAAGTAAAATATCGCGAGACAAAGGGAATCGGTATCGTATGTAAATGGTTCAATCGATCACTAAGTTATCATTGAATATGTGGGAGCCATTATGGATCTCCAGATCCCGCTATTGGTTATTAGTCGGAGAAGAGTCTCGACTATGTCTGCATAGTTCGCAAACCGTAGGGTGACACACTTAAGGTTTGATGTCGTTTAAGTAGATATGGAATATGGAATGGAGTTCGAAGTTTTGTTCGGAGTCTCGGATGGGATCCAGGACATCACGAGGAGTTCCGGAATGGTCCGGAGAATAAGATTCATATATAGGAAGTCATATTCCATGTTTGGAAATGATCCGGTGCATTTATGGAAGGTTCTAGAAGGTTCTAGAAAAGTCCGGAAGAAATCACCATGGAAGGCGGAGTCCTGGAGGGACTCCACTTGCATGGCCGGCCAAACCCTAGGGGGAGGAGTCCCAGGTAGGCTCCACCTAGGTGGCCGGCCAGCCCCCCTCAAGGAAGGGTGGGAGTCCCACCTTGACTAGGACTCCCCCCTTGAGTAGGTTTCCCACCTATGGTATGTTTTGGGTTGGGGTCTTATTCGAAGACTTGTAGTCCAACTCTTGGGGGTTTCCACCTATAAAAAGAGGGACAAGGGGAGGGGGCCGGCCACCCCATAGCCTCAGTTGGCCGCACCCCTCTCCCCAAACCCTAGCACCCCTCCTCCACATATTACTCCTGCAGCGCTTAGGCAAAGCCCTGCCGGAGATCTCCACCACCACCGCCACCACGCCGTCGTGCTGCCGGGATTCCGAGGAGGATCTACTACTTCCGCTTCCCGCTGGAACGGGGAGGAGGACGTCGTCATCAACACCGAACGTGTGACCGAGTATGGAGGTGCTGCCCGTTCGTGGCACCGTCGAAGATCTTCTACGCGCTTTTGCAAGCGGCAAGTGATCGTCTACATCCACCAGGAGATCTGATCTCGTTAACGCTTTGTGAACTTCAAGGGTATGTTGATCTTCACCTCGTTGCTACCATCTTCTTGATTGGATCTTGGCTTGTTCTTCGTTCTTGCGATAGGAAAATTTTTGTTTTCTATGCTACGAATCCCTACAGTGTCATCGGCGACAACATGAAGGCGAGTCACCGGCGAGGTGCGGCACCGGTGGCTAACATGGAGCATTTTTCTAACTAAATTTTCTAACTAAATTTTTCTAACAAAATTTTTCTAGCTAAAATTTTGTAACTAAATTTTTCTAACAAATTTTTCTAACAAATTTTTTTAACTAAATTTTTCTAACAAATTTTTCTAACAAATTTTTCTAACAAATTTTTCTAACTAAATTTTCTAACTAAATTTTTCTAACTAAATTTTCTAACTAATACTACTTTTTATCTAACAAAAAATAAAAAAAATAAAAATGGATCAAACTATGGCCGGCGGTTGGCCAGAGGAGAGAGGGGATTACCGGCGGCGCGGGAGAAGGGGTGGTCGGCGGTGGGCAGCATGGACGGCGTGGAGGCTGCCGGAAGGAGGCGTCTCCGGCCGGAGGCGGACGGCGGCGTCGGGGAAGGAGAGAGGAGGTCAGGGCGCTCGCGGAGGGTGGTGCGGTGGGCGGCGGCAAGGGCGGGCGGCGGCGCGGCGGGCGGCGGCTTGGAGTTTCGGCAGCCTGGCGGCGTCCTTGTGTGTTTCTCCGCGCGATTGATCTCCGCGCGGAGACGAACTGCAGCATTTAAGTGGAGACCCTTTGGTCGCGGTTCATGCCACCAATTGGGACCAAAGGCCCATTTTCACTGGGCTGTTCACTGCGCGCGCAAAAATAACCCTTAGGTCCCCGTTCGTAGCACGAACCGGGACCAAAGGCAAATTTGTATGTGCCTTTTCAAATAATTTCATTTCCCGCCTTATTTCAAATCAAAAAATAACATATGATATATCAAAATGTTCAGAAAATAAATATCTATGTAATAAAAGTATAATTTATTCATTATGAACATTTAAATATTTACATATGAATTTGAATATGAATTTGAATAACTTATGAATATGAATTTGAATAAGTTATGAATATGAATTTGAATAACTTATGTATAATTTTGAATGTGACAAAACTTTCAACATGAAAAGTGTTTTGATTTAGATAATTAATCTAAAACCATTTTATGTTTTCTTAAATAATTATTCTAACTATTAAAACAACTAACCATTTTGCCATTTTTATCTTTTGTAGAATTTCTATTACGATGATGATGAGGAGGAGGAAGAAGAGCAACCCAGAGCTGGTGGTGAGCATATGGAGGAAGAAGAGGAAGCCTAAGCTGGTGGCTTTATCATGGCTGGCGCCGATGATGATGAGGAGGAGGAAGAAGAGGAACCCAGAGCTGATGGTGAGCATAGGAGGAAGAAGAGGTAGCCAGAGCCGGTGCTGAGCAGAGGAGGAAGAAGAGGAAGCCAGGGCTGGTGGTGAGCAGAGGAGGAAGAAGAGGAAGCCAGAGCTGGTGGTGAGCAGAGGAGGAAGAAGAGGAAGCCATAGATGGTGGTGAGCAGAGGAGGAAGAAGAGGGAGCCAGAGCTGGTGGTGAGCAGAGGAGGAAGAAGAGGAAGCTAGAGCTGGTGCTAAGCAGAGGAGGAAGAAGAGGAAGCCAGAGCTGGTGGTGAGCAGAGGAGGAAGAAGAGGAAGCCAGAGCTGGTGGTGAGCAGAGGAGGAAGAAGAGGAAGCCAGAGCTGGTGGTGAGCAGAGGAGGAAGAAGAGGAAGCCAGAGCTGGTGCTTAGCAGAGGAGGAAGAAGAGGAAGCCAGAGCTGGTGGTGAGGAAGAAGAGGTAGCCAGAGCTGGTGCTGAGCAGAGGAGGAAGAAGAGGAAGCCAGAGCTGGTGGTGAGCAGAGGAGGAAGAAGAGGAAGGCAGAGCTGGTGCTGAGCAGAGGAGGAAGAAGAGGAAGCCAGAGCTGGTGGTGAGCAGAGGAGGAAGAAGAGGAAGCCAGAGCTGGTGGTGAGCAGAGGAGGAAGAAGAGGAAGCCAGAGCTGGTGGTGACTAGAGGAGGAAGAAGCGGAAGCCAGAGCTGGTGGTGAGCAGAGGAGGAAGAAGAGGATGCCAGAGCTGGTGCTGAGCAGATGAGGAAGAAGAGGAAGCCATCTACCAAAACTGTCGGCGGGATAAGAACGTGTGGGCAACCATTAGTCCCAGCTGGTGGGTGCAACCGGGACTAAAGGTGGTTTTTTGTGTCATCTAACAAAACTGTCGGTGGGATAAGGACGTGTGGGCAACCATTAGTCCTGGCTGGTGGGTACAACCGGGACTAAAGGTGGTTTTTGTGTCATCTAACAAAATTGTCGGTGGGATAAGGATGTGTGGATAACCTTTAGTCCCAGCTGGTGGGTGCAACCGGGACTAAAGCTGTCGGCAGGATAAGGACGCGTGGGTGGACGCACTGCTCGATGACATAAAGCATGTAGCGCACGACGCCCTGTCGGAGGAACAAGACGAAGTAGAAGCGGCGCCGTGCCTATAAAAGGAGCATCGATACGCCATGGCAAGCAGCTCAACAAGCCAACCTAGAAGGTAGGGAGAGATTCATCCACATGGATGAGGGTTGGGAAATCTCCCGTGGCGGAGCTTCTCGAAGATGTCGTTGGTACACACGCCCTACGACATCTTCGGAAGCTCCGCCTCGGAAATTTTTTCCTGCAAGCCCGTGAAAGCCTCCATCTCCCGTAACATTGTTGGGGAAAGGGTTGGGAAATCTCCCGTGGCGGAGCTTCTCGAAGATGTCATTGGTGCACACGCCCTACGACATTTTCGGAAGCTCCGCCTCGGAATTTTTTTCCTGCAAGCCCGTGAAACCCTCCATCTCCCGTAACATTGTTGGGGAAAGGGTTGGGAAATCTCCCGTGGCGGAGTTTCTCGAAGATGTCGTTGGTGCACACGCCCTATGGTATCTTCGGAAACTCCGCCTCGGAAAAATTTCCCAGCAAGCCCGTGAAAGCCTCTATTGAACTAGTAAAAACAAGCCAACCATCTCCACTGTTAATATCTTTCATACAGTTACATTATTACACAAAAACAAATGGGAAATTGATTGCCATATTGAGATACACATGTGTGCCATGGACCTTCTTCGTGTATGCCCTTGTTATGATCGCTTCGGCCGTAATCATGGAGCATCTTCATCATTTAACTTGATGCTTGGGTCAATGTTCCTTTGAGAAGGGCAGAATTTCATCAAACTTATTATAATCTTCTGACATGTCTGTCTAGTCCTCCACTCCCACGATGTTTCGTTTTCCAGAAAGAACTATGTGGCGCTTTGGCTCATCGTATGATGTATTCGTTTCCTTATTTTTCCTTTTTCTTGGTTTGGTAGACATGTCCTTCACATAGAAAACCTGGGCCACATCCTTGGCTAGGACGAATGGTTCGTCTCTATACCCAAGATTGTTGAGATCCACTGTTGTCATTCCATACAACTTGTCTACCTGAACCCCGCCTCCTGTTATCTTGACCCATTTGCACCTAAACAAAGGGACCTTAAAAGAAGGTCCATAGTCAAGTTCCCATACATCCTCTATGTAACCATAATAGGTGTCCTTTTGGCCTTTGTTGTTTGTTGCATCAAAGCGGACACCATTGTTTTGGTTGGTGCTCTTTTTATCTTGGGCGATCGTGTAAAATGTATTCCCATTTATCTCGTACCCTTGGAAAGTCAATACAGTCGAAGATGGGTGTCGGGCCAACAAGTACAGCTGATCTCCAACAGTAGTGTCATTCATGAGATGTTTTTGCAACCAACCGCGAAAGTTGACATGTGTTCACGTATAATCCCGGTCGTCCAGGCGCCCTGGGATTACAGTAGCGTACAAAATTCTTGTGTACATTGATATACGGAGCCACCAAGGTGGAACTTTGTAGAACTGTGTAGTGTGCCTGAGTGAACGAATGCCCGTCCCTACATATCATTGCTTTCTTTCCGAGCGTGCCTTTTCCACTCAGTCTCCCCTCGTGCCGCGATTCAGGAACACCAATCGGCTTAAGGTCAGGAATAAAGTCAACACAGAACTCAATGACCTCCTCTGTTCCATAGCCCTTGGAGATGCTTCCTTCTGGCCTAGCACGGTTATGAACATATTTCTTTAAGACTCCCATGAACCTCTCAAAGGGGAACATATTGTGTAGAAACACAGGACCGAGAATGAAAATCTCATCGACCGGGTGAACGAGGAGATGCATCATAATATTGAAGAAGGATGGTGGGAACACCAGCTCAAAACTAACAAGACATTGGACCACATCATTCTGCAACCTCTGTAGACTTTCTGGATTGATTACCTTCTGAGAAATTGCATTGAGGAATGCACATAGCTTCACAATGGGCACTCGAACATTTTCCGGTAGAAGCCCCCTCAATGCAATCGGAAGCAACTGCGTCATTATCACGTGGCAGTCATGAGACTTCAGGTTCTGGAATTTTTTCTCTGCCATATTTATTATTCCCGTTATATTGGAGGAGAAGCCAGACGGGACCTTGATACTGTTCAGGCATTCAAAAAGATTTCCTTCTGCTTTTGTAAGAGCGTAGCTGGAGTAATGACGTCCTTTATCTGTCTCATGCAGTTTTTTGGGTCTTTCATACGTTGCCTTTGGTCCTCCGTGCTTCGGTGTATCTTTTGTCTTCCGTACACGCCCAGGAAGCCTAGCAGGTTCACGCAAAGATTCTTCATCACGTGAATCACATCGATTGAAGAGCGGACCTCTATGACTTTCCAATAGGGTAGCTCCCAAAATATAGATTTCTTCTTCCACATGGCCGCGTATCCGGTAGCGTCATTCGGAATAGACTGTTCGCCAGACCCTTTCCAAATATTACTTCTAGATCCTTGACCATACCAAATATATCAGCACCATGACGGTGGGCAGGATTCTTCCGGTGGTCCGCCTCACCGTTGTAATGCTTGCCTTTCTTTCTTACGGGATGGGTACGCGTAAGAAATCAATGATGCCCCAGGTACGCGACCTTCTTAGACTTATCCAAATATGCACCTGGCGTCTCATCTAAACAGTGCGTGCATGCATTGTATCCCTTGTTTGACTGTCCTAAAATGTTACCAAGAGCAGGCCAAACATTGATGGTTACGAAAAGTAGCGCTCGTAGGTCAAATTCCTCCTGCTTGTGCTCGTCCCACATATGTACACCTGTTATGGCCCACAGCTGTAGAAGTTCTTCAACTAATGGCTTCAGGTACACATCAATGTCGTTGCCGGGTTGTTTCGGGCCTTGGATGAGCACTGGCATCATAATGAACTTTCGCTTCATGCACAATCAAGGAGGAAGGTTATAGATACAAAGAGTCACAGGCCAGGTGCTATGACTGCAGCTCTGCTCTCCAAAAGGATTCATGCCATCTGTACTTAAACCAAATCTTAAGTTCCTTGCATCCTCTGCAAAGTACGGGAACTTTCTATCGATTTTTCTCCACTGGGACCCTTCAGCGGGGTGTCTAATCATCTCGTCTTTCTTACGGCCTGCTTTGTGCCATCGCAACAACCTGGCGTGCTCTTTATTTCTGAACAAACGTTTCAGCCGTGGTATTATAGGAGCATACCACATAACCTTGGCAGGAACCCTCTTCCTGGGGCGCTCACCCTCAACATCACCCGGGTCATCTTGTCTGATCTTATACCGCAATGCAGTGCACACCGGGCATGCATCCAAATTCTCGTACTCGCCGCGGTAGAGGATGCAGTCATTAATGCGTGCATGTATCTTCTGCACATCTAATCCTAGAGGGCAGACAACCTTCTTCGCTTCGTACGTACTGGTGGGCAATTCGTTTCCCCTTGGAAGCTGCTTCTTAATTATTTGCAGCAACTTTTCAAACCCCGAGTCAGTCACACCGTTCTCTACCTTCCATTGCAACAATTCCAGTGTGCTACCTAGCTTTTTCTGGCCATCTTCGCAAGTTGGGTACAACAATTTGTTGTGATCCTCTAACATCTTGTCGAAGTTCAACCTTTCCTTTTCAGTTTCACATTGTCTTCCTTGCATCAGCAATGGCCCGACCAAGATCATCAGCAGGGTCATCTGATGCCTCTTGATCTTCTGCTTCATTGTCTTCATTGTTGTCTTCTGATGGAAAACAATCCCCCTTTGCAGTATCACCGTATTCAGCGAACATGGGATAGTTGTCATCGTCCTCTTCTTCTTCGTTGTCTTCCATGATAACCCCTTTTTCTCCGTGCTTGGTCCAACAATTGTAGTGGGGCATGAAACCGGACTGTAGCAGGTGGGTGTGAATGGTCCTCGAGGAATAGTAATTTATGACATTCTGATAGTTAACACATGGACAATACATAAAACCACCCCGTTTGTTTTCCTCAGCCACATTGATAAAATTTTGCAGGCCCGAAGTGAACTCGTGAAGGCGTCGGTCACCGTACATCCATTGCCGATTCATCTGCATGATATAATTAAGCTTATTAAAAAACTATTACAGAACATCATGATTAGTGAAGCGATGTATATATATACACATGCACTTTATCAATGACAGATGAAAGGATAAATTAAGTTGTTAACCTCGATGGAGAAGGAAAAAGACAGTTAAATGTGGCTTGTTTTCTGTGAACTCAAGTAGCAAAAGCTCTTAGGAATTTCATCAAACACCTCTTATGTATATGAAGAGGGCAAAGCAACATACACCTCTCTTGTGCTAAGAAGTGGAAAATGCTAAGTGTGGCTCAAACTTGGGCAGGGCAAGGGTATATATAAACATATGGGCACTTGGTCCCGGTTGGTAAGAAAAACCGGGACCAAAGGGTAGACCTTTGGTCCCGGTTGGTGATACCAACCGGGACTAAAAGGGGTCGGGCCTGACACGCCCTGACGCGCCCTGCTGCACCCCCTTTAGTCCCGGTTTGTATTACAAACCGGGACTAAAGGCCCCAAACGAACCGGGACCAGAGGGTGGCGTTGCGCCACGCCAAACGAACCGAGACCAATGCCACCCACTGGTCCCGGTTTGCTTTAAAACCGGGACTAAAGCTCCCAGGGGCTTTGGACGAAAGGCCTATTTTCTACTAGTGATAGCATCCAGCAGGCTGCAATATAGTTCGAAAATATTTTTAATAGTATGTACATCAGTTTAGTACCTTTTCTATTTCAGGTACCATTCGATGTTTCAGTTAGAAAAGCTCATTGCTAGTCAACTCCATCCCATTTTCAAGTTTGTCTTCATCACTAGTGCATGTTTTGCATTTTATAGCACATCGAAGGTAAATATTTTACACGGGTTTAAAAAAACCAGTAACTCCAACCTTACGAATTTAGTCACTAGCAACGCCTTGTCAGCCAATTAAAAACTCGATGACTCTGCACATCAGCTAGGTTGAGAATGCATATGAGCTAACATAGTTGCACAATCCAAAGCAAGAAACCATTGTCTGCTTGTTAACTATATACCTTCTTACCCTTAAAAACCTTCTAAAGGAGGTTGCACGCTGCAATAAGTGCGAGAGTGCAATGACGAAACTGAAGACCCAATGGATGCATAAAGTTCAAGACTCAAGAACCCATAACAAGCTCTGTCAAACACTGTCCAAATTATGTCAAAATCCAAAAAAAAGGAGAAGCAGCAGCATACTTCTTTCCAAGTAAAACTCAACAACAGCACAAGAAGAAATCAAGGAATCAAGAAAAATTATTTGTGGGAAATTATTTCAATGTTGAATATTAATGTAGAGAAACCAAAGCTGCTATCTTAAAAGTGTGTCATGTACAGAAACCAATTTCCTGCTTTGTTTTAAAAACTGCATATCGTATATACCACTTCATCACTGAAAATTATAAGGAATATGCGTGTAAGCAAAATCATTGCTTCAGCTCATAAAAAGCTAATACAGGTAAAATAACACTAATAGAAAACAGGCATTTCGTCCAAAGCCCCTGGGAGCTTTAGTCCCGGTTTTAAAGCAAACCGGGACCAGTGGGAGGCATTGGTCCCGGTTCGTTTGGCGCGGCGCGACGCCACCCTCTGGTCCCGGTTCGTTTGGGGCCTTTAGTCCCGATTTGTAATACAAACCGGGACTAAAGGGGTTGCAGCAGGTCGCTGCAGGCCTTGTCAGGCCCCGATACCCTCTAATCCTGGTTGGTATTTCCAACCGGGACCAAAGGCCTACCCTTTGGCCCCGGTTTTCCTTACCAACCGGGACCAAGTGCTGATCTATCTATATATACCCTTGCCCTGCCCAAGTTTGAGCCACACTTAGCATTTTCCACTTCTTAGCACAAGAGAGGTGTATGTTGCTTTGCCCTCTTTATATGCATAAGAGGTGTTCGATGAAATGCCTAAGAGCTTTTGCCACTTGAGGTCACACAAAACAAGCCACATTTAACTGTCTTTTTCCTTCTCCATCGAGGTTAACAACTTAATTTATCCTTTCATCTGTCATTGATAAAATGCATGTGTATATATATACATCGCTTCACTAATCATGATGTTCTGTAATAGTTTTTAATAAGCTTAATTATATCATGCAGATGAATCGGCAATGGATATACGGTGACCGACGCTTTCACCAGTTCACTTCGGGCTTGCAAAATTTTATCAATGTGGATGAGGAAAACAAACGGGGTGGTTTTATGTATTGTCCATGTGTTAACTGTCAGCATGTCTTAAATTACTCTTCCTCGAGGACCATTCACACCCACCTGCTGCGGTCCGGTTTCATGCCCCACTACAATTGTTGGACCAAGCACGGAGAAAAAGGGGTTATCATGGAAGACAACGAAGAAGAAGAGGACGATGACAACTATCCCATGTTCGCTGAATACGGTGATACTGCAAAGGGGGATTGTTTTCCATCAGAAGACAACAATGAAGACAATGAAGCAGAAGATCAAGAGGCATTAGATGAGCCTGCTGATGATCTTGGTCGGGCCATTGCTTATGCAAGGAGAGAATCTGAAACTGAAAAGGAAAGGTTGAACTTCGACATGATGTTAGAGGATCAAAACAAATTGTTGTACCCAACTTGCGAAGATGGCCAGAAAAAGCTAGGTAGCACACTGGAATTGTTGCAATGGAAGGCAGAGAATGGTGTGACTGACTCGGGGTTTGAAAAGTTGCTGAAAATAATTAAGAAGCAGCTTCCAAGGGGTAACGAATTGCCCGCCAGTACGTACGAAGCGAAGAAGGTTGTCTGCCCTCTAGGATTAGATGTACGTGCAGAAGATACATGCATGCATTAATGACTGCATCCTCTACCGCGGTGAGTACGAGAATTTGGATGCATGCCCGGTGTGCACTGCATTGCGGTATAACATCAGACAAGATGACCCGGGTGATGTTGAGGGTGAGCGCCCCAGGAAGAGGGTTCCTGCCAAGGTTATGTGGTATGCTCCTATAATACCACGGCTGAAACGTTTGTTCAGAAATAAAGAGTACGCCAGGTTGTTGCGATGGCACAAAGCAGACCGTAAAAAAGACGAGATGATTAGACACCCCGCTGATGGGTCCCAGTGGAGAAAAATCGATAGAAAGTTCCCGTACTTTGCAGAGGATGCAAGGAACTTAAGGTTTGGTCTAAGTACAGATGGCATGAATCCGTTTGGAGAGCAGAGCTGCAGTCATAGCACCTGGCCCGTGACTCTTTGTATCTATAATCTTCCTCTTTGGTTGTGCATGAAGCGAAAGTTCATTATGATGCCAGTGCTCATCCAAGGCCCGAAGCAACCCAGCAACGACATTGATGTGTACCTGAAGCCATTAGTTGAAGAACTTCTATAGCTGTGGGCCATAACAGGTGTAGTTATGTGGGACGAGCACAAGCAGGAGGAATTTGACCTACGAGCGCTGCTTTTCGTAACCATCAATGTTTGGCCTGCTCTTGGTAACATTTCAGGACAGTCAAACAAGGGATACAATGCATGCACGCACTGTTTAGATGAGACGCCAGGTGCATATTTAGATAAATCTAAGAAGGTCGTGTACCTGGGGCATCGTCGATTTCTTACGCGTACCCATCCCGTAAGAAAGAAAGGCAAGCATTACAACGGTGAGGCGGATCACCGGAAGAAGTCTGCCCACCGTCATGGTGCTGATATATTTTGTATGGTCAAGGATCTAGAAGTAATATTTGGAAAGGGTCCTGGCAGACAGTCTGTTCCGAATGACGCTGCCGGACATGCGGCCATGTGGAAGAAGAAATCTATATTTTGGGAGCTACCCTATTGGAAAGTCCTAGAGGTCTGCTCTTCAATCGATGTGATGCACGTGACGAAAAATCTTTGCGTGAACCTGCTAGGCTTCCTGGGCGTGTACAGGAAGACAAAAGATACACCAGAAGCACGGGAGGACCAGCAACGTATGAAAGACCCAAAAAAACTGCATAAGACAGATAAAGGACGTCATTACTCCAGGTACGCTCTTACAAAAGCAGAGAAGGAAATCTTTTTTGAATGCCTGAACAGTATCAAGGTCCCGTCTGGCTTCTCCTCCAATATAAAGGGAATAATAAATATGGCGGAGAAAAAATTCCAGAACCTGAAGTTTCATGACTGCCACATGATAATGACACAGTTGCTTCCGATTGCATTGAGGGGGCTTCTACCGGAAAATGTTCGAGTGCCCATTGTGAAGCTATGTGCAGTCCTCAATGCAATTTCTCAGAAGGTAATCAATCCAGAAAGTCTACAGAGGTTGCAGAATGATGTGGTCCAATGTCTTGTCAGTTTTGAGCTGGTGTTCCCACCATCCTTCTTCAATATTATGACGCACCTCCTCGTTCACCTGGTCAATGAGATTTTCATTCTCGGTCCTGTGTTTCTACACAATATGTTCCCCTTTGAGAGGTTCATGGGAGTCTTAAAGAAATATGTTCATAACCGTGCTAGGCCAGAAGGAAGCATCTCCAAGGGCTATGGAACAGAGGAGGTCATTGAGTTCTGTGTTGACTTTATTCCTGACCTTAAGCCGATTGGTGTTCCTGAATCGCGGCACGAGTGCGAGACTGAGTGGAAAAGGCACGCTAGGAAAGAAAGCAATGATATGTAGGGACGGGCATTCATTCACCCAAGCACACTACACAGTTCTACAAATTTCCACCTTGGTGGCTCCGTATATCAATGTACACAAGAATTTTGTACGCTCCCAGAACCCAGGGCAGTCGGACGACTGGATTATACGTGAACACATGTCGACTTTCGGCGGTTGGTTGCAAAAACATCTCATGAATGACACTACTGTTTAAGATCAGCTGTACTTGTTGGCCCAGACACCATCTTCGACTGTATTGACTTTCCAAGGGTACGAGATAAATGGGAATACATTTTACACGATCGCCCAAGATAAAAAGAGCACCAACCAAAACAGTGGTGTCCGCTTTGATGCAACAAAAAACAAAGGCCAAAAGGACACCTATTATGGTTACATAGAGGAGATATGGGAACTTGACTATGGACGTTCTTTTAAGGTCCCTTTGTTTAGGTGCAAATGGGTCAAGATAACAGGAGACGGGGTTCAGGTAGACAAGTTGTATGGAAAGACAACAGTGGATCTCAACAATCTTGGGTATAGAGACGAACCATTCGTCCTAGCCAAGGATGTGGCCCAGGTTTTGTATGTGAAGGACATGCCTACCAAACCAAGAAAAAGGAAAAATAAGGAAACGAATACATCATACGATGAGCCAAAGCGCCACATAGTTCTTTCTGGAAAAAGAAACATCGTGGGAGTGGAGGACAAGACAGACATGTTAGAAGATTATAATAAGTTTGATGAAATTCCGCCCTTCTCAGTGAACATTGACCCAAGCATCAAGTTAAATGATGAAGATGCTCCATGGTTACGGCCGAAGCGATCATAACATGGGCATACACGAAGAAGGTCCATGGCACACATGTGTATCTCAATATGGCAATCAATTTCCCATTTGTTTTTGTGTAATAATGTAACTGTATGTAAGATATTAACAGTGGAGATGGTTGGCTTGTTTTTTACTAGTTCAATAGAGGCTTTCACGGTCTTGCTGGGAAATTTTTCCGAGGCGGAGTTTCCGAAGATGCCGTAGGGCATGTGCACCAACGACATCTTCGAAAAACTCCGCCACGGGAGATTTCCCAACCCTTTCCCCAACAATGTTACGGGAGATGGAGGCTTTCACGGGCTTGCAGGAAAAAAATTCCGAGGCGGAGCTTCCGAAGATGTCGTAGGGCATGTGCACCAATGACATCTTCGAGAAGCTCCGCCACGGGAGATTTCCCAACCCTTTCTCCAACACTATTAGAGGAGATGGAGTCTTTCACGGGCTTGCAGGAAATTTTTTCCGACGCGGAGCTTCCGAAGATGTCGTAGGGCGTGTGCACCAACGACATCTTCGAGAAGCTCCGCCACGGGAGATTTCCCAACCCTCATCCATGTGGATGAATCTCTCCCTACCTTCTAGGTTGGCTTGTTGAGCTGCTTGCCATGCCGTATCGATGCTCCTTTTATGGGCACGGCGCCGCTTCTACTTCGTCTTGTTCCTCCAACAGGGCGTCGTGCGCTACATGCTTTATCTCATCGAGCAGTGCGTCCACCCACGCGTCCTTATCCCGCCGACAGCTTTAGTCCCGGTTGCACCCACCAGCCAGGACTAAAGGTTACCCACACGTCCTTATCCCACCGACAGTTTTGTTAGATGACACAAAAACCACCTTTAGTCCCGGTTGTACCCACCAGCCGGGACTAATGGTTCCCCGCACGTCCTTATCCCGCCGACAGTTTGGCACATGGCTTCTAAAACCACCTTAGTCCCGGTTGCACCCACCAGCCGGGACTAAAGGTTAGATGGCCAGCTCTAGCTTCCTCTTCTTCCTCCATATGCTCACCACCAGCTCTGGCTTCCTCTTCTTCCTCCTCCTCATCATCATCGGCGTCAGCCACGATGAAGCCACCAGCTTAAGGCTTCCTCTTCTTCCTCCATATGCCCACCACCAGCTCTGGGTTCCTCTTCTTCCTCCTCCTCATCATCATCGGCGTTAGCCACGATGAAGCCACCAGCTTAGGCTTCCTCTTCTTCCTCCATATGCTCGCCACCAGCTCTAGCTTCCTCTTCTTCCTCCTCCTCATCATCATCGGCGTCAACCACGATGAAGGCACCAGCTTAGGCTTCCTCTTCTTCCTCCGTATGCTCACCACTAGCTCTGGGTTCCTCTTCTTCCTCCTCCTCATCATCATCGTAATAGCAATTATACAAAAGATATAAATTAATGCATTTTAAATTAAAAATGGAAAAATGGTTAGTAGTTTGAATAGTTAGAATAATTATTTAAGAAAACATAAAATGGTTTTAGATTAATTATCTAAATTAAAACACTTTTCATGTTGAAAGTTTTGTCACATTCAAAATTATACATAAGTTATTCAAATTCATATTCATAAGTTATTCAAATTCATATTCATATTCATATTCATAAGTTATTCAAATTCATATTCATAAGTTATTCAAATTCATATTCAAATTCATATTCATAAGTTATTCAACTTTATATTCAAATTCATATTCATAAGTTATTCAAATTCATATTCATAAGGAATTTAAATAGTTAAATGCTCATAATGAATAAATTATATTTTTATTACATAGAGATTTCTTTTCTGAACATTTTGATATATCATATGTTATTTTTTGATTTGAAATAAGGCGGGAAACGAAATTATTTGAAAAGGCACATACAAATATGCCTTTGGTCTCGGTTCGTGCCACGAACCGGGACCAAAGGGTTAATTTGCGCACGTAGTGAATAAGGCAGCCAAAATAGGCCTTAGGTCCCGGTTGGTGCCACAAACCGGGACCAAAGGGTCCTCCACCTATAACCGCAGCACTTCGTCTCCGCGGAGATCAATCCCGCGGTGACGAAGCACGCGACGCCGCCAGGCTGCCGAATCGCCGTGCGCCCGCCGCTCGCCATCGCCGCCGCCCACAGCGCCGTCCACTGCGCCGCCGCCCACCGCGCCGCCACCGCTCGCCGTCGCCGCCTCTCCTTCTCCCCACTGCCGTCTCGCGCGCGCTCCCCGGCCGCCTCCTTCTCCCCATTGCCGCCGACGCCGTCATCCACCTCCGGCCGCCGCCTCCACGCCGTCCACGCCTCCGGCCGCTGCCTCCACGCCGTCCACGCCTCCGGCCGCCACCTCCACACCGTCCATGCCGCCGTCCGCCTCCGGTAAGTCCTCCTCCGGCCACACAAACGTCCGCCGCCTCCTCTCTGCCGCGGCAGAGATTCACAATCTCTGCCGCGGCAGAGAACCTTTATTTTTTTAATTTAGATAGAAATATTTGTTTAGTGTGGTGTAGTGTAGTAATATTAGTTTAGATAGAAATATTTTTTAGTAAAAATTTAGATAGAAATATTTGTTAGATAAAAAAAGTAGTGAAATTTATATGTTAGAAATATTTGTTAGATAAAAATTTATATGTTAGAAAAAAGTAGTGAAAAGTAGTAATATTTGTTAGTAATATATATTCATAAGTTATTCAAATTCAAATTCATATTCATTAGTAGTAAATATTAGTAGTAGTATTAGTTAGAAATATTAGTTATAGAACTATATTAGTAGTATGTATATATGGTTAGTTTATTTAGCACAATATTATTTTGTATATAGTTAGTTTATTTAGCACAATATTATGTTTGTTTAATTCCGGGGTGGCACTGGGAGGTGTTATCTTCCGGGGCGCGCACCTTGGTGGGGAATCCGGGTCCCGTCGTCGACCCGGATCTTCTTTGGTGGCGGTCGCGTGGGCCACGATCGGTGCGGAGGGAGCCGGCGCCCGAGGAGGTGGTAGCTCGCCGCATTAGAGAGGAGGACGAGCACGTTCGCCGTTACCTGCATGTCTTAGACACCAGCATGTATAGGAACGGATGGTCAGTTATGCAGGGATCTAACGTGAGCTATGATCCTGTGGTTGTTCCATATCTTTGGGTGTTCACCCTGCGCAGCTCTGCACCCGTTCGTCGTTGAGAGGTTAATGCATGGGAGTCGGTTGTAGTGATGTATTAGGGTTAAATAAAAAATGGACCCGAGCTATATATGTAACTGCAATCTATGTTTTGAGCACTACATTATCCTTAATTAATAGCTATATATGTGACTCTAATCTCTGTTTTGTGCATTATCCTTAATTAATATCTATATATATGATTATACGATGGTTCCTATAACTTGCAAGTCGTTGCAGAAACTATGGACGCTAACAGAGAAGCACAAGAAGAATTCATGGCGAACCACATAGCCGGCGGTGTTATGGATGATGGCGGCGGAGATGACGATGTCACCACAACGTATTTGAATGACTCCGGTGAGGGAGCGGAGGATCTTGAGCGAAGAGAAGATGGCTCCGGTGAGGAAGAACATAATGGTTCTGCTGACGGAACCATAGTTATTACAAAGTCCACCGAGGTATATAATTTAAGCCGTTGCTGACTAGATGCATTAACTAATTTGTATATATATATTGACGATGAATTCTTTCCTTTTTTAGCCCTCTGGATCGAGCAAATCTTCTGTAAAGTCGAAGCGAGGCCCGGCCGAAAAGTTGCCCGAAGGTGTTAGGCATGAGATCGTCGAAATCGATCAGAGTGGCCGACCGACTGCTCCCGCCAAGGCTGCAAAATTATTTATAGATCAATGTGGAGTTGTTGTTAGGGACTGCATCCCGATCACCGTTCGAGAATGGCGCAAGCCGAAGGCTGCAGCGGCTGAAGCAGGTCATTATATCGATGATGTAGCCAAAAACAACATTTGGCGTCGGCTCATGGCACATTTCAACCTACCTCCAGAGGAGAATGCCGATAAAGCCAGACAGATGGAGGAGAAAGTCAAGGAGTTTGCTCTAAAGAAGATGGCCGAACTATTCAAGAACCACAAGAAAATATTGTACCATGACTTTGTCAAGCAAAAGAAGACTCCGGACTTCACTGGAGCGTATGAGAAGATAAAAGATCACTCGCCCGAATTCGTGAAGTACACGCTGTCAGAAGAATTTAAGAAAAGGTCGGAAACAAATAAGAAAAATGCAGCGTTGATGAAATATCACCAAGTTACGGGTCCAGGTGGCTACAGGGCTAACAGGCCTAAGTGGCAAAGTGCAGCTGAGGCAGAACTGGTCAGGAAAGGGATCCAAATAGGGACATTCGATTGGACCGAACGGTCGAAGGAGTGGTTCTACGGGATTGGGGGAAGGTTGGACCCAGAAACAGGGAAGTGTATTTATAATAAAGAACATCTCAAAAACCCTTGTGAAGCCCTTATAGAAGCACATAGGGACGTGCGGGAGGTGAGGTTCCATCCCGAAAGAGAGAACGACGAGCTGACACGCGCCCTTGGGAACAAAGAACACGGCGGACGAACACGAGGCACGATTGGCTCCGTTCCGTGGAAGTATGGCTTTCCCGAGAAATGTAAGAGATTTCCTGATAAAAGCCATGAGAGGAGAAAAGCAAGGGAAGCAGATCGCATATCGTCCTTAGAGGAATCTATGAGCGTCCTTAGAGCCCAAATTCACGAAGTACTTACCGGCCAGCGATCTCAGGGGCAGCATGAAGATCCTGCTATCGACCCGCAGCAATCTCAGCCCCGAAAAAGCAGCGTGGCTTCCACGCAGCTCCAGCTTGAAGCAGGTGATGATCAGGAGATGTTGGCTCCTCGCTACCCCGTGGATGATATCATAGAGAGCTGTCCTTGTGAGCTGCACGTAAAAGTTGTGAACATATCCATGAAGGCGGCGGTCGGCTATGTCGTACCTGCAACAACTTATCATTGCGGTCCGATTCCAGATGGCTATGCTATTGCGTTGGTGGATGAAGTGATGGGAGGATATGAGCCGGTGATGCTTGACCACCATGCAGGTGAACATCGGGAAATCAATGAACTGGGAGAAGCCATTAGAACCACCGTTCTATGGCGAAAGGATTACATTGTGCTTCCAGGTTCAAAGAAAAGCAGGCCACCTCCAGCTCATTCTCCGCCGCCTCCGCCGTCTCCACCACCTCCGCAGTCTCCTCCGCGTGAGCATACTCCACCGCCTCCTCCTCGTCAGGAGACTCCGCCGGCTGTGCTGCCTAAGCAGAATCGACAAAAGAGGAAGACTGCCTCGACAAGTACTACATCTCTAAAGAAGAGGCCATCAGCTCTGAAGAGGTATAAGACTCCTGAGTTATTACCGTACGAGATGACTGATGAGCAGAACGATGCAATCGCAGATGCCCAGCTGAAGGAGCATTTTGCACCGAAGCCGCCCCCGCCAAAGCTGTTTATAGCACCTCATATAGTGAGGCACTTTGCCGAGACGAGAGCAAAGAAACCTGAGTTGGCAAGTGATTATGACCGCTCTCTTGGACAGTCCTCTAGAGCAAAGAAAGCTGAGTATGGAAGTAGACCCTTAACAGGGAGAACAATTCCCTAGCTCAGACAGCAGGAAAACCAATCTCTAGCCCCCTTGTTCGTGCACTCCTATGATGATCCGGAGACTAGAGAATTGATCGAATGGTCGGCTAGACAACTTGGAGCAACCGTTGAGTACGATGACTACTGCCCCATGGCTGAACCCGTATACAAATACAAATACGGTATGCCTCTCGTCAGTAACGACAAGCTCCCGCTTCTACAAACTCAAATGCGAAAATTGCATGACTGGTACATGCAAGCCTCTCATAACTCGGAGGGCTACCTCGTAGTGGGAATTGAAGATGAGCATTACTTCCAGAGAAAAGAGGAGATAAACATTGAGTTTGAAGAACTATTTCAGTTATTCAATCTAGACGCCCTCGACAAAAGTCTCATGAGTTGCTACTGTCTGTAAGTGATTTATTTATGTAATTAAGTCTCTAGCTCAGCTCGTTCAATGCACTAACAATTATCCCCACTATATTCTTTTATACGCTATATATTGTGCAGAATGAAGATGCTCGAATGCAGAAGAGGCGGACTATATGACATTGGGTTCATTGACCCAAACACCGTTCATGAAGTTACGGTTCGAGATTACCCCAAGGACACCGAGGAAACTTGCTAAGGTTTTTACAGAAGCAAGAAAACAAATCGGAAATATTCTTTCCTTACAACTTCGAGTGAGTGTTATAACTATCTTACATACATTCGATTTCGCTTACTCGATGTGAAGTCTAACTAATCCGGCAAGTTATGCATGTGCAGCTTCCACTATATTCTCCTAATCATTCAGCTTGACAAAGGAGTAGTACTTGTCATGGACTCGAAACGTAAAGAGCATGGGCAATGGGCGAACCTGGGTGCCATGCTCCAGAGGTCTCTTCTGTTCGACATCTTCTGTTCTCATTTCATGATATCAACTAATTAATAACTCGATAATTTACTCATTTTTTCCTTTGCCGGGCAGGGCTTGGAAACGGTTCATCAAGACTGCTAGGGGTGAATGGAAACCGGAGCTTACATTTAAAGATAATCCCGGTTCGTCATACGAACCGGAACCAAAGGGCCTCCACCACGAGCCCTCTGGCCGCACCACGTGGAGGACCCTTTAGTCCCGATTTATTTTTAAGCCGGGACTAAAAATGAGGGCCTTTAGTCTCAAAGCCGAAACCGGGACTAAAGGCCCAAATAAACCGGGACTAAAGGCCTATTTTCCACTAGTGTATTACAGAGACTCAATACCAAGCACAGCTCGGACTAGCTCAACAACACGTACACGGACATGACCAAGAGACTAACTACTACTCCTAACCTGACTCAAACACGCGCGCAGAACACACACACCTAGCTCATACGCACATGCATGCATGCATCCACAGCTCTAACCGAGATTACCTCTTAACACAGTTCAGGTCAATCTCGCTCTCGGCTTACTACATCGTCTCCGCTGTCAATGCACTCGGCTGCAGCGCGTCTACGGCCGGGGCAGGTGCGTGATCTCTCCTGCGGCGCAGCTCGCCGACGAGCTTCCTCAAGGCGGCGGAGGCGCCCGTGCCGTCGCATCCCATGAACACCTCGCCGATGTCGGCGGGCGTGATGCGCACGTCGTCATCAGCGGCGAGCAGGCCCTCGGCCTGGGCCATGAGGCCGTTCACTGCTTCGTCGTCGGTATCCTCGCCAACTCCGAGGTAGTTCTTGGCGAGCACGCGGAGCGCGGCGGGCGAGCAGTATCCGAGCTCGATCTTGCGGCCCATGCGGCCTGGGCGGACCAGCGCCAGGTCGAGCCGCTCCGGGTGGTTGGTGGTGAAGATTATGAGGCGCTCGCCGACGCGGGAAGACCAGAGCCCGTCCACAAAGTTGAGAAGGCCGGAGAGGCTTATGGACTCCCGCCCAATCGCCGCGGGTGGCAGCATCGTCATCTTGGCGTTGTTGTCGTCGTCGTCGTCTTCGTCGACGATGCCGCCACCCTTCTTCCTGCGGTCGGAGAGGTCGAGGGAGCAGTCGATGTCCTCGACTACGACGACGGACTTGGGAGTGGTGGAGACGAGCAGGCGGCGGAGGTGGGACTTGGTGGCCACGGTTGTGAGCTCTAGGTCGTAGACGTCGAACATGAGGAGGTTGGCGATCGCCGCGACGAGGCTGGTCTTGCCGGTGCTGGGAGGGCCGTGAAGCAGGTACCCGCGCTTCCACGCGCAGCCGACGCGCGCGTAGTCACTAGTGGAAAAAGGGGTATTTGCACCGGTTGGTAAGGGCCATATTCACCGGATGCCCAACCGGTGTAACGCATCCGGTGCAAAAGCCCCCCCCCCCCCCCCCTAGCACCGGTTCGGTCCCAAAACGCTGCCGCGGTAGAACCCCGCTACCGTAAAAAAAATTCGAATTATTTTCCACTCCCTCTTTTTTTTTTGAGAATTTCTAATATTTTAGTTATTTCACAAGTTTAGTCTCTAACTACACTTATCTCTAGTCAAATTACTTACTCGTTGTCATCCTCCCACTACTCTAGCACTAGCACACTTAACTTCCAAGTTTCTTCCCGTCCCGCATCCAAGTGCTTCGCGCGCATGTATGTGATACTAGTATCATATCAATCATATTAACATGTTGGTCGATGTCATATTTCTTTATTGTTTGAATTTCAAATAATTCTTTTAATAAACAAAAGTAATGATGTAATAATAATCTTGAATAAATAAATAAACATTAACTTTATAATTTGTATTATTTTTAATAATTTTCAATTTTTTAATTTTTTTAATATTTTTTTTTTGCCAAACCTAAAACCTGAAAAAAGTTTTCTGACGTCGTAGGCAAAAGTTAATACCATTTTACCTTTTTCCCACGATCATTTTGATATATTATACGCTTTTTTCCGACGTCGTAGGCAAAAGTTAATGCCATTTTACCTTTTTTCTAAACTTTTTATGAGAAAAAATTCAAAATTTAAATTTGTTAATTTTTCCTAATAGTAGGTTGCGTAACATACAGGAATCTCAAAAGATTTTATTTTTTGAATTTTCTATCATTTTTTTTCTATTTTACAGAGTTAAAAAAGGCGATCGGGGGGGTGGAGGTGCGTGGGGAGCAGAAAAACCTTTAGCACCGGTTCGCGGCTGACGCCAACCCTTTAGCTGCTAAAGGTCCCGCACGAACCGGTGCTAATGCCACGGCTGGTCCCCTGGACGTCCAGACCGCACGAACCGGTGCTAATGACCCCCTTTAGCACCGGTTCGTGCCAAATCCGGTGCTAATGCTCTTTGGAGCAAAAAACCAAAGCCCTCTTTTCTACTAGTGAGTGCTCCCGCCGGGACGCGAAGCGGAGCAGGTCGGCACGGATCTCCTCGCGGAGCGCCGTGTCCACGGCGAGTGTGTCGAACGTGGAGGGGTGGGAGAATGCGTGGGAGGTCCAGAGGCGCTGGTACTCCTCGCCGTTGGTGTAGAGCATGCGCTCCCGCGACGTGAGCCGCATCCTGGTGGCCTCGTCGATGACGTGGGGGATGTAGCTGTCGTGCACGAAGTCGCGGTGCTGACGCAGGAACTGGAGCTCGAGGCTGCGGTGGACGGCGCCACCGCCCGGAGGGGCCCTGGCCGCCGCGGTCGACGGGGCGCGTGGTGGAGGTCCACTTCACCGTGACGCCCTTCCAGGTGTCGTGGGCGGTGTGGTCGTCCGGGAGGGAGGCGACAGCGCGGCTCTGTTGGGATTCACCCAGTGGCGGAGCGTGACCAAAAGCAGAGGGGGGGCCGAAAAATTTTGGCCGCCAGATCAACTCTGCACATTTTTTTTTTCTGAACATTATAAACGCACAGAAGCCTCCTCATGGAATGGAATTATGAAGTTACCAGCCAAATTTTCGTATAGGGCTCCATCTTCCAGAGATTATTTTTTCGGAATTTGCAGCCACTTTTCGCACGGCGGAGAGGGCGTTCCACTGCGAGGCTAGATTTGGCGAGTTCCACCGATATCACAGTCCTATTTTTTAAAACAAGTTCACGATATTTCATTCATAACATCAATATATGATTTTCAAGCATGAAAATGCACTTAATTTCTTGATTTCCACAGGAATTATACATATCAAGTAAGGGAGGAAAAATAATTTGTTTGACCAACATCCACCTATGCCCAGGCCTATGAGGCCAGCAGTGATTTCTTGATTTTTCCATTAGAACTAGCATACTAAGCGACTTGTAGCCGTATTTATATAGTTTGTAGCCGTATTTATATAGTAATAAAAAAGGGGGAGCTAATCAAAAGATATAGCATGGTCAGCGAGGAAAAACATCAAGAATCACTCGATGGTCCAAGCGTCGAGGTTAAACAAAACATAATCCACTGCTATTAGATTGAGCACTGCCATCAAGATTCAGACTCCATCCTGTCACACATGCAATTACAGTCTACATACCAAACACGTAATGGGCCAAGGTGGGGATCTACCGGATGAGAACCGATGGATTTCTCTTCTTGCTGCCCTGTGCTTGATTACTCTCGCTGTCATTAAACTGGATGAAGTAGTAGTATGCCAAAAACCGGCCGATGCAGGGAAATAAAAGGCGATACAGAGTATATATGCCTAGCTACGATTTTGGAAGGGGGGGCAGTAGCCCAGTATCGCCTCCAAGGCGCTCCGCCCATGGATTCACCCATAGATCGATCACATGAAACTAGGCAAAAAACACGAGCACGAAAAACTTTAGCCAAGGGTGCGTCTGGCACCCTATAATTTTTCTCTTTTTATTGCTATTATTTCTCAACTCTTGCTTTTCTCGATACAACTCACGCATTTCGGTCCTGGTGTGTATTTATACACGGCCAGGCAACACACAACCGACTCAAACAGCTAAACCTATTCCTACAGAGATTCTACTTGGACGCACACACGGCAACAGATGCCATCTAACTCGACTAGAACTCAGCTAGCTGAACTAACTTGAGTAGGACTCCTAGACCTAAACGAACGTAACACCAGGTACATACACGGCAGCTGCCTTTCAGCTTACCTTGCATGCAACGTGGACTTGTACTACTCAAATTCCTACACGAATTAGTCTATCTACTCTGACTCAAACGAGTATATATTAGGACAAACACAGAGATACTAGGGAAGTGGCCATTGGCTAGTTGGGGCTGCGTTGCGACAGGAAATGGTGGTGACTGGTGACAGGAAGTGGTGGTGGCTGGGCAGCGCACACTTCACGCCACGCACTTCACGTGCCATGTCACAGTTTTTTTTTTTTTTTTGAAAACCACACATATCCATTAGCATAGTAACTGGAGATTACAGCATACGTGGCCCAACTCTGGAACAATCCAGACAACAGCAGAACCAGGAAAGTGCAAAAGGACCCCTAGAAATAAAGAAAATACAAAGAGAGCCCTCGAGATCTTTGAGCGCAACCAAACATCGCCCGATCGCAATCTCCAGCGCCGCCAACGACGCCGTCGCCGGAGAAGAAAAAGATGGGCAAACCACGACTCTAGCTCTGAGGAGATACCATCGGAGATCTGCTCCTTTGTGGACCTCAAAAGTAGGCAGCTACCAGCCACACCTTCTCCTATGGGGCTCGTCGGCCGGGGGACAACCCCGTCACTCCTCAGCGCAGGCCGCCGCTGCTTCCCGTCGACAGCTTCGAGGGAGAACACCGAGGCCACAGCCAACATACCTTGCTTCCCGCTCCTGAGCAGCAGCCATCTGGACGAAGCCGGCGCACGCCGCCGACCATCTCCTGAAGATTTCTCAACCGATTCCCGAGCGAATCCGGAGACAATCCGCCGCGGAAGCAGCAGATCGGAGAGAACAAAAACCCACCGCAACGAAGCCGTAGCTGCCACGACGTCGCCGCCAGGGATCTTCATCCGCCCGCCAGGATCAAAGAACCTGACCGCAGATACTTTATTCGCCGCCACCAGCTCACCGGCGGCACGCACACCTATCCCACGCCTATCTACATGCCGAGAACGAAGATCCTGGGTTCCCCTACCCTCCCGCCGCCGAGGCAGCTGACGGAAGGTAGAGGAACCCGAGATCTCGCCGGCGGTGGAAGTGGGGAAGAAAGTCGGCTCCGGTTTCTCCTCTCTCTACTGTAGAAGGGAAAGGGAGAAGAAAGTCTGTTTAGCAGCCCGCTGGATGTGGGAAGTGGCCATTGGCTAGTTGGGGCATCATTTTCCGTCTGCTTTTTGCCCTGCCATTTTTTGGTGACATGCAGCGCGGGGGGCCGCCGTGTCTACCTTGTTCTCTTTTCGCCACGCTAGCTCGCCTCATTTTTGGTGACAGGGCTTTTGCTGCCTCATTATTGGCGTTTCTCCGTGTGCTTTTGCCCTGCTTATTTTGGCAAACGATTCGGCTGGTCAGCACGGGGGCCAAAAATGGTTTGATTCGCGTGCCATATTAGCATCTCCCCGCGCCTCCAAAAAAGCGCCCGGTAACCCCAATACGGTCGTTACGGGGACGCCCGGACACATACGTTGTAGATTGGCGCGTCTAAACAGATACTACATACTACATGTTAGTATATCCTTAGTTGCACTACTGGAAAATTCGTGTTTGCCGAGTCTTCGGACGTTTTCCGAATGCAAATAAATCTGCGGGCACTCGGCATAGAACAGCTTTGCCGACTTACGCCCAAAAAACACTTGGCAAAAAGGACATACTCGCGGCAAACTTGAGCAGATGCCGAGTATTTTCCAAAAAGAACTCGGCAAATATAGCATACTCGGCAACGATGCAAAAATACATTCGGCAAAGATCTAGCACTCGGCAAATAACAAGCCACGTGTCCATTTTGCTCGCACTTGACAGCTCCATGAAGGCGCCCCATGTTTGCCGAGTGTCCCCTAACGGACACTCGGCAAACAACTGCCAAAATTTCCCGCATTTTTTTCCGCAAAATTTTGTTTCCTGCCCATGTGTTTGCTGAGTACATAAAAAAACACTCGTCAAATTTCATGTTTGCCAAGTGTCTTTTGCTGATAGTCGTCAAACGTTATGAATTTTTTTCCCGCCCCTTCTTTCCGTGACCCTTTTCCTTTCCCGCCCATTTTTCGCCGAGTACCTAGATAAAACACTCGGCAAATATCTCTTTCCCGCCCTTTCTCTTTCCTGCCATCTCTCTTTCCTGCCACTTCTTCCCGCTCATTGTTTTCCCAGGGCTATTCTCCCGGCCTTTTTTCCTTATGCCCCCTTGACATTATATATAACGTGATGAGGCTTTGGTAGATGTCATCTTCTCCATACCGAAAATCCCCCCTCCTCCCTTGTCCCGATGTGTTTGAGGTATTCTTTGGTATTGTCAAATACAAATCATCCGGATGAGGCAGGGTATATCCAGTCGGGGCATGTGATATCCTACATGGCCTTCACAAGCCTCCGATGGATGTATCCTGTCTCAACCGTTTGTTCTATTGCGTCTGTGTTTGAGGTGTTCTTTCTGTTCATCGAATACAAATCATTTACCGTCGAATACAAATTAGGGGAGGAAGAGGACTGCGCCGAAGCCTGCTGGATCTTCACTTACTGTAGATGGAGACAAAGAGGAATGCGCTGAACCTGGTCCGGGCCGGCGGCGGCGCATAGTAGGTGCCCACGGGTCAGGTGGTCGCCGTCATCCTGCAGGCTCCTAGGTGGTAGCAGCCTCCCGTCGCGCCTCGGACCTCCTCACGGGCTTCTGCGGCCTCCAACCGCAGCAGCCACACGCAACACTCTGTCATCACCGTTGAGGGAGCATGGGCGGCGCCTATTTCTAGGAGAGAAGGGATATCGAGGAGGAGGAGGGGCCGTGTTTTGTGGGTGGGACAAGAGAGAAGATCGAGAGAAGAGGGCACATGGGTGCGAGAAATATAGAGAGGGTGGGTGGTAGGTGGGAGTGAGAGATGCATAGGGGTGGGGCGGAGTGGGGTCATTATATAACTAGGGTTTGTGTTTAGTGACTTTTGCCATGAGTTGGGGATACAACTAAATTTCGCGTCGGTTGCTCACCCGCAAACCAACAGCCAGGTAGAGAAAGCCAACGGGCTCATATGCAATGGCCTCAAGAAAAGGTTATTAGCACCACTCGAACGAGCAAAGCACACTTGGGTGGATGAATTACCCTCCGTCTTATGGAGCTTGCGCACAACCCCGAACGCGGCGACTCAAGAAATACCTTTCTTTCTGGTCCATGGCGCTGAGGCCGTGCTTCCAGTCAAAATAACTCATGAGGCTCCTCGAGTCTCTGAATATGAAGAAGTTGCTTCCTCGAAAGCCCTAGAAGATTACGTCGACGCACTCGACGAAGCAAGAGACATTGCACTCGCCAGATCTACAGCATACCAGGAGAATCTACGCAACTACCATGGTCATCGACTACGTCCCAGGTCCTTTGAAGTAGGGGACTTAGTCCTTCGACTAAAGCAAGAAAGCCACAGCAAACTGGAGTCCCCGTGGGAGGGACCATACATCGTCACTGAGGCGATTCTTGGAGTAGCTTATCGCCTCAAGGACAAAAAGTCTGGAAAAGACCAAGGCAATCCCTGGAACGTCACGCAGCTGCGGCGATTCTACGCTTAATAGTTAGCTTTAAGCTTTTACCTTCAATAAGGCCTGCGGCCAGGCTATTCAGCCAAAATATCGAGTTCGTCATAAATATAGGCCGCCGGCCAGGCTCTCCAAGCCAAAATATGTACCTCTACATCCATCATCAATAAAAGCTAAGTTCTCCATACTGAGTTGTTTTTTACTTATTTTCCATATCCGCACGTCCGAAACTCGGGGGCTGCAGCCTAAGAAATAGAATAAACAACCCGATACTCGGGGGCTAGGATTACTCGAATATTATGAGCCATCGGCTTCAAGTGGCAAACACTTAAGTATACGTTTTGACCCGAGTAGCTGATTCAGCCGCAAAAAGGCATCAAGATAACGAAACAGCTCTCATGAAAAGCAAATATATATTCGAGTTCTCAAGCAAAGATCTTGCAATAAAGTTTATGATACAACATATTGAAATTCATATACTTTACATATGTTACATGTTCTCCTACATGGTTCTATACAGGATAACAGGATCCGCGTAGTGGAATTCTGTAAAGAATTCCGAGTCCGCATCAAGAAGTCGCTGGATCATCCTGATCGCTGGTTCGTGAGCAACGGCGTAATGGCGAGTCATGCGTACCCCCTTGTTACTTCGTCGAGCAGGAAAACCGCGGGAAATTGCATCACTGTCAAGCGTTGGCTTATGAATGCGCACCCAAGCAAGAGCAAGCTTAGCACCAGCAACCAGTTGAATCTTGACAAAGTTACGAAAATCTGCGGCACGCCTGAATTTTCCCATCAACTCAGCAAAATCATGCGGTGCAGGATTCCGAGGGAACATGGTGCTGTAAACCATCGCCAGAGCAGATCGGCAGTGCTCGACAAATTCGTTGACATGAGATACTCGATCTTGGAGGTGAACTATAGTAAAGCACCGCCGACGATCAGCCCATAAGTTGACGCCTGTCCCGGCGGAGATTTCCATGAGAGCATTCATGCGAGCTTTGACTCGCTCTTCTTAAGTAACAGAATTCAGTTGAGCACCTGTAGAAGAGGAAAAGAACTCAAATATTTGACTTCAAGACAATGACTCGGGGGCTTTGTGAAACTTACATAGCATGTCACTGCTCGCCCTCGAGATCAGTTCCAGCAAGTAATCTTCACGTTCGGCGGCTCGTTTTACTTTCGAAAGAGCACCTAGAATTTGGTCCTTCAAAACCTTAATTTTGCTTTGTGGTTCTTCAAAGTAATGGGGTCCTTCCGTATCAGGAAATGGGTCACTCAATTGGTTTGTTGGATCCGTAGCCTCGGAACTAATGGGTTCCTCTGGCATTGATTCTTGCCATGAAGGACCAGATGCAGGTTCCGGGTTAACCCAATCATCAAGTGACGGCTGACAAAATCAAGAAAAGAAGACTCAAAAGGAGGCCAAAGAAGGGCCATTGATATTTCATATCATTCATTACACAAAAAGAGACTGGTCTTGCCATACATATGGCGGGTTCATTACAATAGCAAAAAGAAAAATCCTAAGGAAATAAAAGGTATTCTACTACACCTCAGTGGGGGTAGCACTAGCAGACAGGGTGTGCACCAAGGACATCATCTTCTTGGACAATCTCTTAGCATTCTTCAAGAAAGGCACCAACGATGTCGGCTGGCCAGCTTTATCTACTGCGTGGGAGGAGCTAACCTTGTCCCAGTCGACAACTTCGCCGTGTGCCATCGCCATTGCCATCGAGATCTCCACACCAGTCTTCGTGGCTGCTCGGCGGTAGTTGAGTGTCGGATCCTCTACAGCATTGAAGACATCGACAAGGGCAAGGAGATCTTCGGGTTCCTTCTGTCTAGGGAAGAAATGCCCGAAGAGACGCTTGAAAGCTCGGCGTGCATGGACCAGCACGTTGCAAACCCGCACACTGTTCGCCTGCAACACAGTCAGAGAGTCCAGCAGCGGATCCGTTTACTCGTTCTCGGGCATCTCGTAGGAATGCCCAATTTTATATGCTAAATGGATAAGAAGAAGAAGATAAGGATGATAGATAAGATGGAGAAATTGATAGAACAGCAACTAGACAGTATTTCTTCTTACAAGTGAAGGAGGCATTTAGAGTGTCGAGTCGCAGGCGAATATCCGCTTCGTGGGTAGCCATCTTTGACTTCTCTCCTGCCAGCTTCTCTTTTGCAGTTGTGGCCTTGGCACGAGCCTCCTTGAGTGCCTTCTCAGCGGCCTCAAGCTTGGCTTCAAGCTCGTTAGCGCGGTGTTGAGATTTCTTCAAGGAAACTGACAACGAAGAGTTGAAGAAAAATGAGCCTCGCACCATACATCTTCACACCAAGTTTAAAATAAACTTACCCTTGAGACTCTCGGCTTCGTTTCGGAACCCGATATGTCTGATGGCCATGTCTATCATCTCACGGGCTATCGGCTGCAGAGCAAATTATCAATGGGGAGTTGTACAAAAATGCGGTTGTCCTGCAATATGAAAAGAATTAAACAGAAGTCAAACTTACATCGTCCATCGATGGCATAGGCGGGTTCTCGGAAATCTTGATTCCCTTGTTAGCATCTTGTTCTTTGAGATTTTTCTTGGGCGGCGCCCGGGGGCTGTCCTTGGCTCTTTCTAATTCTTCTAAGTCCATGGTTTCTTCATGTGGACTCAGGGTCTTAGACGGAGTCTTGACAGAAGCCGACATATCGTTGGCCGAGTCATCAGCAGAGTCCTCGGGAGCTTCCTCTTCATGCCTGTTGATAGTATTATGAAGGTAATTCAAAGAATATGAAAAAATATTGGTTGCGGCAGAGTAATTTCAAATTATAACTTACGAGCTGACACCCAAGGCCATGTCAAAAACGGAGAAACCAGATGTAGGAGCAGCCGAATCTGTTGGCACCGTAAGTTGTGGCTTGGATGCGTATGAAGACTCGGAGTCCCCATCATTGGTTCGCTTCCTTTTCCACTTGGTCTTTTCATCCAGGGAACTGGCAGGGGGAATCGAAGTTACCGTGCGAGACGAATCAGATGCCTCATCCTCATCAGACTCAGCACCATCTTGACCTACGGTGGCTTCGGATATTTTGCTCTCAGCGTCCGTGGCAACCTCCGGTACATCCCCCGCCTCAGGAAGGGGTGGAAGGGAAGAAAGGAAAACATGGCCCTACAAGCCAAACATATGACTAGAATAAAGAAAAGCACAAATGCAATGAAACGATGGAACACTACGAGAAAATTGAGAACTTACAGCTGGTGGCGGATGTTTCCTGTCGAATGGAGTAACTCGACAAGAAGAACGGATGGCGTCTGCAGCAGTGAGCGTGGTGAACTGTCGAGCTATCTTCTCGAGTTCAGCAGTGGACAGGTCTTCCATAGAAATCCTTGTCGGGTCCTTGGATCCCATGTAACTCCAAGTGCCGTGAACTCTCGCCTGGATGGGCTGGACCCGCAGCCGGAGAAAGTGTGTCCTGATTTGTAGACCCAAAAGTTCTTTTCCTTCGTCGGTCTGCAGGGTGTGAATCCAAGCCATCAGCGGCTCGGTCTCTTCGAGTTTAGCTTCAGTCATGGGTTGGTCCCATGACTTAAGTTTCTTCACTGGCTTCGTCGGGTCGAAGGGAGCTAAGCCAAACTTTTGCTCCTCGGCCTTCTCGTCCTTGATGTAGAACCATTTCTTGCGCCAGTTCTGGATGGACTCGGCCATCTTGAAGTCGAAGTATTTGGCTTCTGGCCAAATAGAGATGATGGCCCCGCCAACGTCATGGACGGCGGTCCTCGTCGCGTTGCGCCGGATGAAAAATATGCACCTCCATAGGCCCCAATGCGGGTCAATGCCCAGGAAGCATTCGTAGAGGGTTTTGAAGCACGGAACGTGCAAGATGAAATTTGGCGTGAGCTGATGCAGCTACACGCCGTAAACAAAGAGAAGCCCACGAAAAAATTCGTGGGCAGGGACAGAGAGACCGCGAAAGAGGAAAGCAAGGAACATTACCCGCCAGCCTTCGTCTGGTCGGGGCACAGTCTCGTCACCGGGAAACTTCACCTCCGCCGTCACGGGGAGCAGCCCGAACTGGCACACCTTGCAGAGGTCGCCCTTGGTGAACTTGGATCATTCCCATCCTGCGACCCGAGATTTTCCGGAGGTGGCGTCGCTAGCGGTGCGTGTAGAGGCTTGTTTCTTCCCCATGGCGGAGGAGGAGGAAGTGATTGGTGATTGGAAGAAGAGAGAGAAGAGTGGCTTGGGCTCTAGAAAGCAAGGGCGATGGCGCGAGGAGGAAGATGAACTTCGGCGGTGAAAGCAGCGAATGAGCAGGCACAGTAAAATATGGGGATCCCTTTATCTTAAGGGTCGACCAAGAACAACCGTTCAATCCTAGGGACGGGCGCTGCGGCGCACATCTACGGCAACCACGTGGTGGAAGGAAACGCTGCGCCCGGCCAAATTTCTCCACTTGCGCGCAAATCAAGGGACTTACTGCGCGCCGTTTCGCCGGGCGCCTTGGTGAACGTGTGGCTATTCGGTCAAATCAAGAGTCGTGGGCTTCGCCACACCTTCGTCAGCGTATGTTGGGGCCCACCAATGACATGTCAAATTAGAGCAACTGCTGAGGAACTCGAACATGCCATCATCGTCAACAATGACATCATGAGCGAAGGCGAAAATAAAGAGAAAGGCTCACTCGACAAAACATTTGACTGGAAGATACTTTTTGAGCCTCTGATCGGCTGCATGCACCCGATCATAGCCTCGGGGGCTACTCCCATCGGGAGCGCCGATCACGCACCCAATAGAAAATAATTCAGAGCCGCAAATGCCAAAGGAAAAGATAGAAAATCTTCGAGTCCATTATTTGGTGGTAAACACAAAAAACATAGACTCGTCATTTACTCCCATCTGGAGCGCCGGCTGCGCACCCGATAGAAATATTTGATAACCCGACAACTTCGGCTATTGCAACCGCCAAACAAGGCACTCGATAAAAATTCTCAGGCCGCGTCCGCCACGATAAATGTCGGAATGCCATGATCGCAAAGACATGAAGATAAGACCCCAGGATCCGTCCTGCGTGGCCAAGTACTCGCACAAGAATGCGCTCTGGTTTATATTTTCCATATCAATGATTTGATGCAAAATCCCGACGGACGCGTTGGGTACCCAAAACTTAAAACTGGAATTCGGAACTCGGTAAGACCTCCGCGGCCCGAGCTGGATTACGCCAGTATACCGAATTCGAGTCCGGGGACTCGAGTTTGAAGTAGGTTCATGATGTTTTTGCTCAAGAGAAATTAACTGGTTCCTGATCCGTCAGAAGCACCAGGCTCATTTACCAATATCCCCATGACAAAATATATATAAAAAATAAAGTTATTTACTCGAAATATCGGGTTAGTTTCTGATGGGATTCGTAGCATAGAAAACAAAAAATTTCCTACCGCAAGAACGAATAACAAGCCAAGATCCAATCTAGTAGATGGTAGCAACGAGATGAAGATGAGACTAACCCTTGAAGATTTCCAAAGCCTACGAGATTAGATCTCGTTGTTGATGTAGTTGATCACTTGCCGCTTGCAAAAGCGCGTAGAAGATCTTGACGGTGCCACAATCGGGCAGCACCAAAGTACTCGGTCACACGTTCGGTGTTGATGACGACGTCCTTCTCCCCGTTCCAGCGGGCAGTGGAAGTAGTAGATCCTCCTCGGAATCCCGACAGAACGACGGCGTGGTGGCGGTGGTGGTGGAGATCTCCGGCAGGGCTTTGCCGTAAGCGCTGCGGGAGAAGAAGGAGGAGGGAGAAGCTAGGGTTTGGGAGAGAGGGGTTGACTAGGGGCGCCGGCCAGGGGGCCCCTTTGGTGGTGCGGCCAGGTGTAGGCAGCCCCTCCCTCTCCTCCTCATTATATAGGTGGAATCCCTAGGGTTTGCCCAAAAGATCTGAATAAGACCCCAATTCAAAAACTGCCATATGGACGAAACCTAGAGGGACAGGGACTCTCCCTTTGGCCGGCCAAGGAGGTGGAGTCCACCATGGACTCCACCTTCCCACTTGGTTGGCTGGTTAGGGTTGGTGGAGTCCCGGAAGGACTCCACCTTCCATGGTGATTTCTTCCGGAAGGTTCTAGAACATTCTAGTGCCTTCCATAAATGCACCGGATCATTTTCCAAACTTGGAAAGTGACTTCCTATATATGAATCTTATTCTCCGGACCATTCCGGACCTCCTCGTGATGTCCTGGATCCTATCCGAGACTTCGAACAACATTCAAACTCCATTCCATATTCCATATATACTTAAAACACTACAACAGGACAGAGCTTTGGTAACACCATGTTGTGTTACTACAGGTCCAAAACAATGTTACTAGCCCACGTAGTAACATATTTTGAGATGTGTTCCATTAGGCCGTGTTACTAGGTGACGTCCCAAGTCACACATAATAATTGTTACCATATGTTAAATATTGTGTTACAATATATGTTGTAGTAACACGCATATTCTGTGTTACTAGATGTGTTGGTAACACATTTTCTAAACTATAGTAACACCGACAGTAACATATTTTCATAGATGTAGAACATTGGTGGTAACATATTTTTATAGCTATAGTAACATAATTAGTAACATTCTTTTTAGCTTCGTGGCGCGAATAGTAACATAATATATGTACATTGTAACACCATGATTATACTTAGTAACACATTTTGTATCTACGGTAACACGAACAGTAACACTACAATATCAGTATTACAGCTTAATAAATGTATTTTATTATTAATCACAAAATAAGGTCCCTAATTTAGGGAATATATATTTATGTAATGCAATTAATGAATTGCACAATCAATTAACTACTTTAGTACGATGCTTGATGTCATCACAATGTAAGAGAAATAGAAACACACGCCATTACAATGTGAAAGCTTGAACCACAACGCTTGCACACAAATAGAATTTATTAAGATATCTATTATAAATATATAAGAGTGTAGGATACATATATATTACAATTAATAAATGGCAATATTTGGTGCGACATCTTAACATTTGTATCTATAGAAAACACAATTATAAAGAATATTACACCGTATCACATTTGCATAAATTCGACGAAAGAAAAATATCCTCTTTAAATGATAATACTCTGTACATTTTTCATTCTATCAATGTAAAATACAACTTCTGATCACAAAAATCTTCAAACTTTATTTCCTCTTTGATCCAATCAGGAACTTCAGCTGCAACTCAATCTTTCTTTCGAATCTGCAAAATAAAATTGAAAACTATGGTTAATGATTAAATGTACATGAATACGATTATAAAATATTAAAGGGAAGAAAATAACTCACGAAAGCTGTAGGCCAAGCAATTAAGATCCCCGATGAAAAAGCATCACCAATGGTCTTGCAATCAGATACTTCCCTTACTAATTCCTCACTATCCATTATAGGTTCATCTATGCGCACTAGTGAAAATTGCGCACCCAACTCAATACCACCAGCCTTAGTTGCAGGATCAGTGCTACGAATAGTAGCATATGCAACATTCCGCTTGTTTGGATAGGTTGAAGTTCTAAGAACTACTTCACAACCAGCCTATATTATGATCAATATTAGCATTCAATGACAAGTATGATATATTTGCATGAAAAATGGCAACGGATGCACATGGTCATGTTAAAGACTTTGTTACAAACACACATTGATGCACTAGTTTCTTAAAGGCCAGCAAGGCATATACACCACATGCAACATCACCCTCAAAAAGTACTCGTGTTTTCGAAATAAGCACAACATGTTTATAGATGCATGTAAAATACTGAGTGTGTCATGGCCATGATATCTTCTAGACTACACATTTTATGCTACTACATGTCGCATAACAAGAGAAAGTAGAGTGCATGTATTACCAGGTCCTAATATGTTTGGATTTATAATATTAATAGTAATAGCAAGAGAAAGTACATGCTTAGAAGTTTAATGATCAAATACCAATTCATTATACGAAGTTCTGCTTTGACACAGTGATGATTACACAAGAAAATAATAAATGAAGTTGGTTGCAGGACAACATTAATAGATGTGCAACTACATTTTGTAATGCCATTTTGGTGATACCAGGTATTAAAGGGCACATCGTATGACTCCAGAAGAAATAACTTGGTGATTGTAGATATTGTGCGGATATTTACCTTGAGTGAAGATGTATGCCGTCTTTTCGAGGGTTTTGAGGGAACTGAGCTTCCACGCTTATTTCCGATCCTCTGCTGGTTTAAAGTTGCAAAAGATTCATCAATCAGATCTACCGTTTCCCTCACCTACACGAGACAAGAATAGTACATGGAGTGATATTCATAGCTCGAAACTACAGAAAGCTGCAACTTCAAAACCCAAAAACACATGAATATTACCTCTGGCATAGAACCACTAACAGGGTCTTGTGGCAGCGATAAATTTTGTTGAATAAGTAATTGATTGCTATTGTCATGCTCACCATCCTGGTTCGGTGACACAGAAATGTTAAGCAAGTAACTATTTTATTCTATCTTTTTTGACACGAGTAAAAGTAGCCATAACCTTTTCACGTGAAAGCAATAAATTATCCTGAGTCCTGCCATGTTGCATAGATGAGTTTGCTTCAACAGGTCCACTGCATTGGACTCTCTGTAGACTGAAATATCAATACAAGGTTTGAAGTGACAGGCAATGATATAGCCATGTATTGACATTTACCTTTGTTTTACCATGTAGTACTGGTAACCGAGAAATAACATTATTGTTTGATCGTAGATTTTCCTACAGAAGTAACAAGTCTAAGTAAAATATTGGAAGAAATGCATACAACAGGAAGAGAAAAGGACTTCATTTACCTCTTCTTCTATTTCATTCCCATGGCCTTCTTTATTATTCCTATCTTCAAGCCTTCTTATATGTTCCTTCAGCATTGCTATTTCCCCCCAGACATCATGTTCACCTTCACACGCTGGTTCATCAGTTGTAGTCATATTGATGTTCTTGAGATACCGTGGTGTTCGACCATAGACTTGCTTAGGAGTTGGAAGCAAGCCCATGCCATGAACCTGTCCAGTCTTTTCTTCCCCTAGCACTTCCCGCAGGGCATCACCTTCCCATGCAACTCTTCCATTGACATTTTGTCCCAACTCTGGTCGTTGAGCTATTAGATCCTCCAATCGATCCTATAAGATAAGAATCATGCATATAATACTTGCTAGACTGAATTTGTAAGTTGACCCCCTGAAAACTGCAACTTTAAAATTAAAAAGCACATAAATATTACGTACCAGACGGTCATTTTTCTCTTTATTTTCAGGAGCATCTTTCTTCTTGTGAGTTGCTAAGTAAACTGTTGATCGGTGTGGTCGTTTCTTCTCAGGATCAGCTTGTCTCTACAAAATAAAAAGAACAGCGACATGAGAAGATAGAGGCAGAGAAAAAAAACTTCATGAATGAGGATTACTCACTATGTCTTCACCCCAACGAGCATAACTCTTTGTCCCAGCATTATGTGTATTCTTCACAAGGGAACGACTAATTACATTCTTCTCAGCTAGGGCCTGTTATGATGCAATCATACCACAAGTGCAACTTTTAAGATCAAGCCAAGAAGTCAAATTTAAATGTAGAAACATGAAAGTATGGTATCGGATTCATTACCCTTCCTTTTTTGGACTTCCAAAATTTAATAAGTCCACGCCACTGGTCACTGTCCACATCATCTGGACAGAGCTTATACAACGCCTTCCTCTTGATGTCTGGATTTTTTTTCATGGCTGGGTTGAAGATAGCTTTTTTCAAACAAGATTTAAATTTCCTCCAGTCTCTTCCAATTGTTTTGAGTATCCATTTTTCACATGATCTAGGATACACAAACTTTGTCTGAAAGTAAAATTAAAAGTAAATAAACCTGTAGAAGGGCAGCAAATAGAATATTTTATTTCTTGTTATATTGTGAAGTACCTTTACGCAGTCTAATATTGTTTCCTCACGGCTATTCTTCTTGAGATCACGCCAATCATTTATGTTTAGTGGGCAAAATCCTCCATTTCTAGCAATCGTGCCCAGAAACTTCCCCAATATTGCCCCTTCTTCTCCTATAGGCTGGCCTTCTTCGTTGCATGTTACAACTATTCTTTGCCCCTTTGGCATGTTCCAAACAACTGGCAAGCTCGTTCCCTTGCGCTTGACTACTTCCTTGTGCACTACAAGATTAATTTAGAAAAGTAGTAATTAAATTATGCCCACTGTTTATTCTTTTGATAGTAAGCGCATACAAAGTTAATTAAGAGAAGTACAAAATTTTAATAGGTCATTACCTTGATTGTCAACTCTATCCTCATTATCTTCCAATGCTTGTGATTCATCACCTGGTGCAGTATATTGCTCACCATTGTTGAAGTCTTCATCTTCATCACCACCCTGGTCTTCATCATCACGTTGATTAATCACATTCAACCTCTTTGACCTACGCAATTGTCCTGCAAAACAGCCAATCCATATTTTATTACAATATTAGGGCAGCAGGTACATATATGTAATGAGCAAGTCTGGACTATATTTCAGATTTAAGGAGGGAAGGAAATACTTTGCGGCCTTCTCACAATAAGTTGGCCTGCACCTTCAGCACCATCCTGTAACAGAGCACTCTCATTTGTATGGTTAGATGGAGCAAAATCATTTCGATTATGTGGTGGAGCAATATCATCGCTAGCCTTCTCCTTAGACACATAAAGATGGACAGTTTTCCCGATGTCAGGATCAGACAACATTTTTATCGCAATACTTTGATCATCTATGTGAACTAAGTAGGCGTTGCCTTGTGGGTCTTTTTTCGAATAGTATAGGAAATCAACTGCATGGAAGCCAACTTCCTCGGTCATCAAAATTAAATCGTAATACGAGACGTGACGCCTCATCATGGATCTTTGTAGAATTTTGGCTTCTTTATTTCCATCTTCATAGTGCAGGTATATGGTCAACAAGTCAGCCATCCTACATATATATATATAAAGATGTCAATCAAACCAGCAAAAAGAGCAACTAGACCTCACTGAAATAGGTAAACCAACAAAGGTATAATTAAATTATTACATTGTTCTGCAATTGCAGATTGTTCATTGTATAAGGCATTTATTAGATTTGATCCGCATAGGCCAAGTAGATACACTAGTAATTTACTATCTGGATAATATTTTTTTGATGAGATGTCAGAGATATTTCGAGTTTCCAGCAGCAATTTTATTGCATGAAATTTTAAGGAATCACACTATAAGACCACAAGGAAATCTACATAATTGAATGAAGCCATGTCCGTGTTTATATGCAGAAAACTTAGATATATTCCAACTAGTTAGAAGTGTTCGAGTACTTCAAGTGAGAAGGTTAACTGAGGAAAACTGTGCAGCAACAACTACTAGTTCATGTGTGCGTCTGTTACCTAGCCATCGTTCTACTACTAGTTCAGAACCGGCAGTTTTGTGCCTAGTCAACTGTCGGACTCTGCAAGTCTAACACTGACAAAACGAAGGCGTGAGTGCAAATTGTACATTGACTTTTTCCTGATTTGTAATCAGTTAAGACCTACAATGTATAGATATAGTCGAATAATTTTGAAGCAATTCCTGCTAATTGAAATTCTAGGCTACAGACATATTGGCGTAGGCACACATATTTTGGATTCAGGTGTAGAATCCATGTCAAGTTGGACTAGCAGAGGAGAAAGTGCAGATGTAGGTCATCAGCGTTGCAATTACCAGAGATGTTCCAAATCAACCTCAAACATCAAACATAGGGATCACTTCGTGGCTTGCAAATTACCTGGACCCGAACGTCTCAGGAGCGGAATGGAGATCCCGTTGCTGGGTTGCTCGATGGGGGGAGGGGGTAAGCTGTAGTCGACGGCGCGGTGGTGGAGGACGGCGCGGTGGTGGGGGGAGGCGCGTTGGTGGAGGGCGGCGCGGTGGTGGGCGGCGCGTTGGTGGGCGGCGCGTGGGGGCAGCGGCGTGCGGTGGGTTTACTCGGCCCGGTAGATCATTCTGTTCTGAGTTAATTACGGGACAGTTTTCTCTTCTTTGTTTGACGCTGGGATTTATCAGGGGGAGCTCTATATATAGGACATATAATTGGAGGGAAAAGTGAATATAAGCGGGAATAACTAAAAGTTTCCCTCCGCTAGTTTTTGGTCTCGAAACAAAATAACCAGATTGGCGGGAGAGCATCTTTAAGAGAAGCTCTAAAAATCGGCGCGCTATATGTAGTTTGCAACGCGCTGTAAATCGATACCGCGCGTTGGCGCGAAAGTTGCCCCGCCGGAAGCGCCATTTTGCCGCGCGTGCTCGGACGGCAAAAGTGCTCCTCCACCAGAAGCGCCATTATTCAGCGCGCGGCGCGGCCCGAACGGCTAGTTTCTTGGTCATGAAAGTTCATGGTCCGGCGGGAGCGGCCGAGGTGCCAGGCGACGGCGTCGTACGCCCGCGCCGCCTCGTGCGCCGTATCGAACGTGCCGAGGCGGATTCGCTCGTGCGCCGTATCGAACGGTGACGGGGGAGTCATGGACGCTGACGCAGCCCGCGCCGCCAGCACCTCTTGGCCAATGAGACATTCTTCCTCCAAAGATCTCCACCTAGGACCACGAGTGCTGCCGGTCCGCCTGTCCATCGTCGTCGTTGTGGTCACGTCAGTGTCAGCGTCGATCAGCTCCTCCTGGACCTCCTCCTCCTCACCTTCGTTCTTGTCGGCCTCTTCTTCATACTCGTCGATGAGGGGTTTGTAGGCGTGGCCATGGCGTATGAAGCCGGTGAGGATCTCGTCCCCGACGGTAAAACACATAGATCCCTAGCTAAGGTAGAAAGGACCTCTCTGAAATGTAGAGAAAAGCAATTCGGTCCTCCTCTATCACCACCTTCGAGCCAGAGGCCGGAGCTGCCGCCGTTGATGTCGGAGGCGGGGACGAAACCACTTGCCTCCGAGCCAACGATACATGCGGTAGCCGACCTCGGAAGGGGCCTCCCAATGGAGGTTAAACTTTTGCCGGAACCCTTCTCCAGCATCTTGATGGGCCTAATGGCCTTGACGATTTGACGGCGTGCTCTCGCCATCGAAGACAGGCTCGATAAGGCGGTCTTCCAACTCCCGGCAGAAGGGCCCCAGACCATGGCCTCATGTTGCTCCTCCGTGCATCGCCCCGGCGGCTCACGACCTCGTGCTGCTCCTACCCCTCCCCACGGCGGCACGACTCGTGCTGCTCCTCCGCAGCCGTGACACCGTAGGCTCCCGTCGCGGCGAGGCCCGTCTCCGGCTGCGGTACATGTATGGCCCTCGTCCGCCCCCACGCCGAGCTCCGCCTCTGGTCAAGCTCCACCTCCTCTTCGCGCGGCCGGCCTCTTCGCCGCCCTCCTCCCCTGCAGCAATTGAGCGGGCGCCGTCGACAGGGCCAACAAGGTCGAGGTCCATAAGGACACTGGAGGAGTCGCGCTCAAGGAGACCAAGCTGGTAGTGCTCCCTCTATGCCGTCCCCACGCATCTCCCCGGAGTTGCTGTTTAGAGCCGAGGGCGTCGATGCTACAAGCGGTCGCCGCCGATGCTACCAGCGCCGCCTCCATCTCGCGCTCCTCTGCTTCGTTAGGAGTTTTGCTGCCTTAGGCATGCGGTGTTGCTACCTGCGGAGGTCGGTTTTGCTATTTAAGGTGTTCGGTATTGCTACCGGCCCAGGGTGGACTTTTGCTACCATAGGCATAGGGCGTTGCTTCAGTCATTTGCTGCCGGGGGTGGTTTTTTCCAACCGCGAACTTCATGGAACACGAGGGGAATAGCCAGGAGATGGAGAAATGCCCGCCGTCAATGTCCTTGATGCCTAAGCGGCTTCGCCGGTGCACCGTCCGGCAGCAACGATGCGGGGAAAGGGAGAGGAAGGGACATAGAAGTGGCGGCGGTAGGGTTTGAAATATGCTACTCCGTCCGATCTAAATTAATTGACTCCATTTTATTTAGATACGGTATGAAGTATATTAAGGGAATAATTAGATTTTGTTCGAAACAAAGGGAATAATTAGATTAAACATGGTATGAAGTATTTTAAAGGAATAATTAGATTTTGTTTGAAACAAAGGGAATAATTAGATTAAACACCATATTATTTGCAGCTAACCTAAAGTGAATGGCCGCACGCCGTCCCTGTCTCTTTTCCCCGTGTGAATCTCTCCAAGAAAAAGAAAAAGCAGATTTCCCCAAATTCCCCATGTGAATCTCTAGAAAGAAAACAAATCTCGTCCTTTATCCACGGACGCCGCCAATACCCGACTCCACCAGCCTCCGCCGCTGCGCCGCCAACCACCGTGCTACCGCCCGTCGCCTCCCACCCCGCCGGCCGCCGCTGTTATCAGCCGACCACCTTTGACGGTATCAACCCTCGCTTCTTCCGGTCCCACGTCGGCATCTACGGCTAATCGCCGAGCAATCAGGCACGTAAGTTACCAATGGATGTCTCAAATCTTCTATGATGTTCTTTGTTGAATCTTTGAAATTTATTCAGTTTGATGAAATCGAGAAGTATGTTGTTGTCGTTTTCAATATACATGATATATTAGTACATGAATTAGACTAGCTTCGTTTTGTACAGTACTAGTGTAAACTCATGTAATTTTCCAGAAAATTTCTCTGCCCTTCAATGTCAATACGTGTAAAATCTTTTGCTCTTGCGTCCTGTACTTTCAGTTTGCTGAATACACACTAGAGTTTTCAGCGCCCATGGATGCCTAGCATTATAGTGAGTGCAGTAACTATATTTTTTTTTTTGTTCACAGTGAATCAATGGATTTGAAACCTATAAAAGAGTTACTTCTTTTCCCTAGACCAAGTAACAAGTACCTGGCTGGCGTAGATGGTTTTCTTGAGTTTGCATATATGGGAAAAAGTACTGATGACAAGATCCGTTGCCCATGTGTTAAATGTGTCAATTCATTGTTACTGAAGCGTCAAGAGGTGTATGATCACTTAGTTTGCCATGGCATTTCAGATGGATATACAGTTTGGGGCTGCCATGGTGAAACAGCAGCATACATCTCTAGTAATAAACATGGCAAAACTGCACAATACATCTCAACTAAGAAACGATCACGGTCACAGTGTGAAAGTACAAAATCTAATATGCGCCAGCTTGTCGAAGATGTTTTTAGAGAACCTCCAGTGACTGAATCCGAGACCCAAAATCGTTCTGAACCAGGACCAGATCCCGAATCCCAAGCTTACTATGACTTGGTGAGAGATGCAGATGAGCCTTTATGGCCAGAGTGTGAACTATCTAGGCTTTCCCTTTTTGTTATTCTCTTCCACATAAAAGCCACTAACAAGTGGAGCAACAAATCTTTAAACGATCTGCTGCCTGTTCTACAGAAAGCAATTCCTAATGGTAAGAATTTGCCTAGTACATTTTGTGAGGCTAAGAAGATTGTGGGAAAACTTGGGCTTAATTATGTGAGAATTCATGCTTGTGAAAAAAACTGTCAGCTTTATCGGAAAGAGAAGGCAGGTGATGACTTTTGTTCAAAGTGTGGAATTTCTAGGTGGAAGAACGTACCGGATAAAACTACTTTAACTAAGAAGGAAAGAAGGAAGGCCATCCCAAGAAAAGTGTTGCGTTACTTTCCAATTAAGCCAAGGCTGAAGAGGCTTTTTATGCACAAAGATACTGCAACAGCTTTAAGATGGCATGACGAGGAACGCATAAAGGATGGAGCACTGCGTCATCCAGCTGATTCAAAGGCCTGGGAAGCCATTGATTCTAAGTATAAACGAATTGCGGCCGATTCCCGGAACATTAGGTTTGGAATGGCAACTGATGGGTTCAATCCATATGGGACGATGAGTACTAAACATAGTTGTTGGCCTGTCGTCTTGGTGCCTTATAACCTCCCCCCATGGTTATGCATGAAACCCTCTTCTCTTTTGCTCACTCTGATTATTCCAGGTCCATCTTACCCTGGAAAGAACTTCCATGTCTTCATGGAGCCAGTTTACGAAGAACTAGCTGAGTTGTTTGAGGTTGGAACATTTACATATGATGCATCTCAAGATGAGATGTTCCAACTTTATGCCGTTGTGTTGTGGACTGTGAGCGACTATCCTGGGCTTGCAATCGCTTCAGGACATAGCACCAGCAGTGAGTCCGGTTGTTTCCCCTGTAGTGATGAAACCTTTTCTATACGCTTGAAAAATGGGCAAAAATATTGTTTCATGGGGCATCGCCGGTTTTTGCACCCAGATCATGAGTTCCGTTATGATGCTGAATCATTTGATGGAACTGAGGAACATAGAGTTGGGCCTACTGCTTATTCCCAAGTTCAAGTTTTAGAAAAAATAAAATCAATTAAGGACTTTGATGATTCGAAAACTTGGAAGTTTGTCAGTGGCCTATTCTCTTATTTGCCTTATTGGGATTTTAATTTGCTCCGCCATAATCTAGATATCATGCACATTGAGAAGAATGTATGTGAGAATATATATGGGACACTTCTAGGAATAGAGGGCAAGTCTAAGGATAATTTAAAAGCGCGGCTAGATCTACAGGACATGGAAATCAGGGAAGAGTTACATCCTAAAAAGAAACCTAATGGTAAGTATTTTTTGCCTGCGGCATCTTATACCATGTCCAGAAAACAGGCGCAGCAGTTTTGCAAAGTACTTCATGGTTTAAGAGTTTCAAATGGGTATTCGGGGAACATCTCAAGATGTGCAAACGTTTCTCAAGGGAGAATTTCAGGTCTTAAAAGTCATGATTGTCATATTCTAATGCAACAACTTCTGCCTCTTGCTTTGAGAGGTTTACTTCCAGATAATGTCACATCGGTCTTGTTTGATCTATGTGCATATTTTAGAGAAGTTAGTGCAAAGGTTCTGTATGTGAGTGAGCTTGAGAAGTTGGAGCAACGAATAAAGATAACATTATGTCGTATGGAGATGATATTCCCTCCTGGATTTTTTACTGTTATGGTGCATTTGGTAATTCATCTAGCTGCCGAGGCAAAAATAGGTGGCCCTGTCTCCTACAGGTCGATGTGGTTTCTCGAAAGGTATAAGTACTCCAGTAGCTATCTCTGCAATAATAATTTTTTCAACAAATTTCTTATTCTCTTTGCTGATTTGTTCATGTAGATACCTTGGTAAGGTGAAGTCAAATGTCCGTAATAAAGCTCATCCTGAAGGATCTATCGCTGAAGCATATTTGGCAGATGAGTGTATGACATTCTGTTCAAGATATATTGTTGGTTTTGAGACCAAATATAACATGTCTTCGCGAGATGAAGATAATGAGTTGGTTGGGCATCCTGGCGTTAAAGAAGGATCAACTTTATTTCCTGATGATGGGAAACCACTCGGGAAGCCTCGCAATTACGTTATAAGGGGCTTGGCTAAAGTACAGGCACATAGATACCTGTTGTTTAATTGCTCAGATGTGAATCCATACCTTAGGTAAAATCTTGTGGTTTTAAATTATTTTAGTTTTCCCTTTTCTGTACTTACCAATTTACTGTCACATACTTTGCAGAGTTCATGCTGATGAGATCACCAATAGGCGCACTATCAACCCAAGTACTTTCGAGAAAATTCAAAACGAGACGTTCCACGAATGGTTCAGATCTCATGTAAGTGATATTTTTTCATGCTCTGCATGTACGCGTAGATTTATTAACTAAGCTGCTTCTAAATATTCAGATAATGAAACTGGAGATGGAAAACAATATTTCCAATATTAAAAATGATATTAGATGGCTCGCTCGGGGCCCAGTTGATGCAGCAAAAAGCTATCGCGGTTTCATCTCTCGAGGCATGCGTTTTAGGCCTAAACGCTTGGATAGAATGACACAAAATAGTGGAGTAATGGTAACTGCAAAAACATCTACTTATGCCAGAGCAGGTGATGCAAATCCAGTTCTAGATGATGTGACGTACTACGGGAGAATAATTGATATTATCGAGCTAAACTACTCCGGACAGTTTCCAGTTGTGTTGTTTAAATGTGAGTGGATTGATGTTTTTTCTGAAAATGGAATTCAAAAGGATAAGTACGGCTACACAGTTGTGAACTTCTCACATCTGATACACAGCGGAGACAATATCGAGCATGAGCCCTTTATTTTCCCTAACCAAGCTGAGCAAGTGTTTTATGTGGATGATGAAACGAAGCCTGGTTGGTCTGTTGTAATGAAGCCACCAAAACCTAGAAGTCTCTATGATACTGGCAATGAGGAATATGCAGAGGACACAGAGCCCTTCCATGTCTCGCACCTTGCGAAGATGTTCAAAAATAAAAGGCATGACAAACATTGGGTAAGGACTGACATTGAAGGAACAGAAGTGGATGATAACACCAATGCTCCGAGCAATGAAGAATTGTAAAAGGTAATTTACTGAATGATCATCTTGCTCATGGTACACGTAGATTTAGATGAATTTTCTTATGTGATTTCGTATTTTATGTGTGCCATTTACTCCGTTGAGAATATGAGGCAAAAGTTTAGGCACAACTAAAATTTCAGGCTGTAGTTTCCTTTTCCTAGAGATACATCTTGAACCGTTTCACGTAGGAGAATTTAACTACTACGTATTTTTCTGTAGCTTTGCATATACAGCCACCAATACCACTTGCACACCATGTTCACAACATATACGGCAAGAAAAGATGTACCATCTATCTACTACTCAGTACACGTACAAATCAAGTAATGAGGAGAAAATGTTATGTTTATCACTGCATATCCGGTCAAGTAGTACATATACAGATCATGTACAAACAATGGCGAGCCCAGATCGTGTACATGGGTCATTAATCTAACAAGATCATTGTTCTGTATATGCCACGTCCGACTAGAAGTTACTGTAATGAGTTATTAGACAAGTAATACTTGGTATATGCTTCTCTCTTCACTTTGTCTATGTTCTTTTTTAAACAAGTTTGTCTGTTTTTGATTTGCAGAGCAACCAGGTGTTTTTCAGGTTGTGCCTACCTGACAAATTTGCATGTGGAGATTAGAAGGATATTTCTGAACTGGCGCATGAAGCTATGGGTTCTATTAGTGAACTTTCATATGTTTGCATAGTTTTTGCTCTTTGAACCTGAAGCTTGGAAAAATTCAGAAAATTGCTACTAAGTTAAGCCTCATGTATCACAGATTTTTGTTGGAACCAGCTAGACTTGTTAAAGAATTGTTATGTCTTGCTGAAATGGACGTCTTAAGTTATGTGCGATGTTTGTTCTCTGTGAAAACCTGAATGTATGATTCAATTCTTATGAAACTGTGGGTGTGTGCTTTGTGCCTTGCACTTGCAGCTAACAATCCTGGTCCTAGGACAAGACAGGCAGGAGGGCTGTCTGTTCCGTGAAACCAAATGGGGCTCCAAGATAGCACATACGGCGTGCAAGCAAGCTGTAATCCGGGTTGAAATGGCTACCGAACTGAAATGCGTAGTGCACATCAAAGTGACTTACCAAAGTGACTTACCATTTCGCCTGGTTTTGCGTTATTTGAGATTAGATTAAATAAACGTTTAACGCATCAGCTTTGGGCTGCACCCCTTATAAATATTGGCCTAATCTGGCCCAAAGTAGTAGCATCTTTTATAACTACTGGGCTAACCTGATCCAAAGTAGTAGCTGACAGGCCTTACATGCCTAGTTATATGATCTATGTGTTTTAAATTAATTGATCTGAATTTGTCTACTCAGATTTTTTTAGAAACGTGTCTAGAAAAATGTGTGTCAATTAATTTGGAATCGAGGGGGAATAAAAAAATTACAAATTTGGATTATAATTTTTATAACGTAATTTTTTCCACTAACCTAGAATTTTTACAAATTTTTAAAAATGGCTACCTTTTCAAATTTTAGAAACGTACCTCTATACAATTCAACATGTATGCTCATTTGCTGTCGGTCTTCCGTTCCTTCATGAGTGGTGACGTCAATTACTTAATTTTAAATGGTAAAATTTTAAGTGTGTGCATTTGGCATGAAGTCTTCGACTTATCCAAAACTTTGCATATAATTTGGTAAATACTATATTTATCAAATATTTATAACATTGACAAGTGGACCATATGTGTAAGGTAATGGTGATATAAACATGCAATTAATTTCAGCTCTTTTATTTGCCCCTATAATAGGGCTTGTAACACTATGCTCGAGCACAGGATTATGTGTTACTTCGAGGTAAGCTTGTAACACACTTCCACCAACACACACCTACGTGTTACTATCTCACAATACTTGTAACAGATCACCTCTAACATATACTTATCTGTTACTACGTTGATATTCCTGTAACACCTTTTTGGACCTTATACGGTTTGTGTTACTGCCGGTCGGTGGCACACAAATGTTGTGTTACTGTAATTTTACCTGTAACATATTTTACTATGTGTTACATGGTTGTGTTACCAAAGCTCTGTCCTGTTGTAGTGAAACGACATCAAACCTTAAGTGTGTCACCCTATGGTTCGTGAACTATGCAGACATGGTTGAGACTCCTCTCCGACCAATAACCAATAGCGGGATCTGGAGATCCATAATGGCTCCCACACATTCAACGATAACTTAGTGATCGATTGAACCAATTACATACGATACCGATTCCCTTTGTCACGCGATACTTTATTTGTCCGAGGTTCAATCATCGGTATCTCCATACCTTGTTCAACCTCGTTACTAACAAGTACTCTTTACTCGTACCGTGGTATGTCATCTCTTGTGAACTATTCACATGCTTGCAAGCTAATTAGACGACATTCCACCGAGAGGGCCCAGAGTATATCTATCCATCATCGGGATGGACAAATCCCACTCTTGATCCATATGCTTCAACTCACACTTTCCGAACACTTAATCCCATCTTTATAACCACCCATTTACGCAGTGGCGTTTGATGTAATCAAAGCATCCTTCCGGTGTAAGTGATTTACATGATCTCATGGTCGAAGGACTTAGGTAACTATGTATCGAAAGCTTATAGCAAGTTGAACTTAATGACTTGATCTTATGCTATGAAAACTATGGGTGTGTCCATCACATCATTCACCTAATGATATGATCTTGGTATTAATAACATCCGATGTTCATGATCAGGAAACCATGGTCATCTATTAATCAACAAGCTAGTTAAATGAGAGGCTTACTAGGGACTTTGGTTGTTTACACAACACACATGTATCAATGTTTCCGGTTAATACAATTATAGCATGGAGTGTAAACATTTATCATGAACACTAAGATATAACAATAACTATTTTATTATTGCCTCTCGGGCATATCTCCAACAGTCTCCCACTTGCACTAGAGTCAATAATCTAGTTTACATATGTAAAGATATAACACCTTGGCCTTCTGGTGCTTTATCATGTTTTGCTCACGGGAGAGGTTTCAGTCAATGGATCTGACACGCTCAGAAACGTATGTATTTTGTAATTCATTTGCGTCTCAACGCATCACTCATTTTCTAAATGAGTCGGCATTAATCATATATGTTCAGTCTTCTGGTGGAACCTTAATTCCGTGGTCTGAAATATGTCACTAATATTGTCACACACAATATAGCTTCAAAGTTCTAACACTATCGGAACTACACCAAGTTCTCAAAGAACTTCTCGACTTTAACATCCTTAGTCATTGTCAAAACAATGACATACTCTGCCTTTGTTTGTAGAATCCGTCACAATATTTAGAACTCATCTAAATCTAGCATTGTGCTACCTTTTAATGAATACTTAGCCTAACTGAGATTTGAAATTCATTTTTATATGTGACCAAACTAATATCGGTGCAACACCTTACAGCGATTTGTTTGTCATTTCCCCATAAAAAACTAATATCCTTGGTTCTTCTAAAGCACTCAGGGATATTCTTACTGTTGTCCAATGATCATCACATGAATCATTCTGGTATATGCTCCTACCTCTTTAGAGCACAGGACATCTGATTGTGTACATATTATACGTGATCTAAAATCACTCATGTGTTTTTACTCATTGAATGTCAGATACACTCAAGTCTTGTTAAACCTTCACATGAAAAGAACACCTTCTTATTATTTTTATATTGAACTACTTCAATATTCATTCTATGTACTTTGACTTAAACTTATTATGCGTTTCAATATATCTTCATAGATCTTGACGCTAAATATGTTTCAGTCCATATCCTTTCATTGAAGTTAATTCTCAATGAAACATTTTAATCTCATCAAGTACATGATTACATTATTTATAATCAACGTTATGTTATCTACATAAAGTATTATAAACATGTCTCAGCGCTCCCACTTAATTTCTTGCAAAAGCAAGTATCTTCATCGTTTCTGATGAAATCAAAAACTCTTTGATTATTTCATCCGGTGAAGATTCCAACTCCGTGATACTCACTTCATCCAGTGAAGTTTGTATACCTTTCTAGTATTCTACGGACTAGCAAAACTCTCAGCTGTATCTTGTATACACCTTCAATACGCACTTCTGTTAAGTAATGTATTTTGCCATCCTACTAGCATATCTCATAAAAGAAATATGTAGCGATTACTAGAACAATCCGCATAGACTATAAGCATCGCTGCTGAAGATCTAATCTTATCGCAGTCAACTCTTTGAACTTTGTCGTAAACAACTTTTGACAAGTCGAGCTTCTTCAAGGATATTATATCCAGGTCTATTTATAGATCTATTTACTTTCAAAAAGTATTTTAGATACTATCTTGGATTTCATGGCTCTTAGCCATTTTGACGGAGTCGGGGCCCATCATAACTTCTTTGTATGCAGTTGGTTTATCATTGTTCAAAATCAATCCTTTGTTCACAAATCATTTATTTGATCACAAAGTAAACCATACCTACAAGGTTGTTATCACCAGATTTTGGACAAATCCAGAGGTGGGCCGTAAGAGAGATGGGCTTGGAAGACTACACGTGGAAGATCTCTGAAGCGGCCTTGCACGGAGAATTTGGGCTAGTTTGCCCGTGTATCTTTAATTATAGTAGACTATGTTTTAGATCAAGATTAGAGTTTGTATCGTGCACGGTGGGATATTCCCACGTTAGAAAGTCCGCTGGACTATAAATATGTATCTAGGGTTTATGGAATAAACAACAACACAACGTTCACCCCAAAACAAACCAATCTCGGCGCATCGCCAACTCCTTCGTCTCGAGGGTTTCAATCAGGTAAGCGACATGCTGCCTAGATCGCATCTTGCGATCTAGGCAGCACAAGCTCCACGTTGTTCATGCGTTGCCCGTACTGAAGCGTCTTTGATGGCGGGCAACGTAGTTATCATAGATGTGTTAGGGTTAGCATAGTTCTCCGTATAACATGCTTACGTAGTGCAACCCTTGCATGTCTAGCCGCCCTCACACCTGTCTCAGGTGTGGGGGCGGCACCCTGCTTGTTCTTTATTTAGTAGATCTGATCCGTTACGATTGCACCTTGCTCTGCAAGGATTAGTTTAATATCTGCAATAGTTAGGCCTTACAAAGGGGGGGAGGATCCAGCGGCACGTAGGGTGGCGTTCGCAAGTCCTAAACAGGATGTTCCGAGGATCAACGCCATGTTGGTTTTTTGGCCTTGTTTAGGATCGGCTTACGAGCACCGTGCGTGGCCGCGAGGCCCAACCTGGAGTAGGATGATCCGATTATGCGGTGAAAACCCTAAATCGTCGTAGATCTCATTAGCTTTATTTTGATCAAGCAGGATCACCAAGTATTCGTGCACCCCGTACGAATCATGGGTGGATCGGCTCCTTGAGCCGATTCACAGGATAACCTGAGAGCCGATCGAGGCTCTTATTTAATGTTTACGTGTATGCCATGCAGGAACTAAGCGAGGCATCCCCATCACCTTCCTGACCAGGTATAGGTCAGGTGGCACGCCCTTGCACTTCGCATCGCCGCGTGTGACCAGAAGAGCATTGCGGGCCGTCGCTCGGAGGGGTCTCAGCCAGCCGCAGCTCTAGGCTCTTCCCGGCTCTACACTGTGTTGACAGGCCGCTGCCCGCCGGTGGGTTTTGGCAGTCAACACATTCTGGCACGCCCGGTGGGACAATCGTCTACATCAACCACATCGCCATCTACATCTGAGATGGTGGCGGATGGCACGCCAGTCACCTACGAGGAGTTACCCGCCGAGCTCAAGAAGAAATACGACGAGATCAAGGTCACCCTCGAAGCCGACCTCATTGGCTCTTTTCAGAGAACCCGTACCCATGGCATCAGATGGAAGGGATTCTCACCACAAGGTGCACTCGATGGGATAGATCTCTCTGCCCCGTCGGAGGAACGCACCAGGGGCCTACGGCAGGAGATCAACTACTTGGTGGCTCACTCGCTACACCGCCACTCTGAAAACTTGGTCAACGTGTTGGAGCGTCTCGCTCTGCGCGTGATCCAGGAGATCATGAGCCACCAGTACTCGCCGTCAGGACCAGCTCTCGGGACGCATCAAGGAGAGTTGCCACTCCAGTCCCGTCCACCGCTGCCATATGCGTTGGCAGCACCAGCTGAAGTGCCGGCTACACCGGCATTCGTCGTCTACAAGATCGGTGGTGACCCTAGTGACTACCAGTTCTTGGCTGAGGCGCCTAAGGAGATCCCTCAAGGATACGCGTGCACGTACGTGCCAGATTGTGGCAACTGGCCACTCTCAAACCAGGCCACAACGTCAGGGACTCCGGCGCAAACAGGAGGAACGTCAGCAACAGAGCTTGAGAAGCAGACGTGGCTAACTAAGTACGCCACCCCGACGAAACTCCCGAGCCCAGCTCCTGCAGTTGGCTCAGAGCTGGAAAAGCAAACATGGCTGGCTAAGTACGCCACCCCGGCGAATCTTCGGAGTGCATCTCCTGCAGCCAGCACAGCGGATCAGATCAGTACCATACTGAGAGACCAGTTCGGCATGGTGCCGAAAAGAAGGGCAATCGGCTATTCCAAGCCGTACCCCGACGAGTACGAGATGATCCCGCTGCCACCTAAATATCGGCTCCCTGACTTCTCCAAATTCAGTGGATCGGATGGCTCCAGCTCCATCGAGCACATCGGCCGATATTTGGCGCAACTAGGACCGGCTTCAGTGTCGGATCAGCTACGCGTGAGGCTCTTTTCACAGTCCCTCACAGGATCGGCTTTTGGATGGTATACCTCTTTGCCAGCAAACTCCATCCAGTCTTGGAAGCAATTGGAAGAACAGTTCCATATGCAATACCATTCAGAAGCTTCCGAGTCTAGCATTGCCGATCTAGCACAACTACGTCAGAAGCGCGGAGAGACGGTGACAGAGTACATCCAGCGCTTCAGGAATCTTAGGAACCGATGTTATTCGGTTCGTATAACTGAAAAGGAAGCAGTCGAGTTGGCAGTAGCTGGCCTTGCAACACAGCTCAAGGACATGGCCTCCCAAGCAGATTATCCCTCGCTGGCGCACATGGTTCAGAAACTATCAGCATATGAACAGCGCCACCTGGACCTGTACCAAGACAAGTTCAAGCGTGCGATAGTCATGGTCGATACGAGAGGAAGGTGAAGTGCCTGCAGGAGACCAAGAAGTAGCAGTGGCTGAGTGGACTCGGGGAGGAACCCCGTGTCCCGCAAATGGGTGAAGCCACCAGGGCCGCCTGTGGGATTTGATTTTGACGTGACCAAGACTGAACAAATCTTCGACCTCCTGCTCAAGGAGAAACAGTTGACGATTCCTGAAGGTCTCAAGTTCCCCACGGCGCAAGAGCTAAACGGAAAGCCGTACTGCAAATTCCACAACTCGCTTTCCCATGCCACCAACGACTGCAGGGTGTGGCGTCAGCACATCCAAGCGGCGATAGAGAAGGGGCGTTTAATTTTCAACCAGTACGCCATGAAGGTAGACACCCAGCCCTTCCCCGCCGTTAACATGGTAGAAGTCATCTACCCTGAGGGTTGCCAGCCAGGTCCCACGTTCAGCATCAACATGGTAGGACTTGGGAACCACTCTGGCAAAGATGGAGATGAGGGCAGCTGCTCTCATAGCAAGGACACAGAGGAGGCCGCTCCACGCGATCGGCTCCATCATGATGGCAAGCGCTACGTCACAGAGGGAGAAGTGAAGAACATAAGATATCAACGACCTCTCTCTGATCACCTCCTCAACAAATATGTGAGTCAGTATGACCAACGCCGACGGTCCAACTATGATGATGAAGGAGATCGTCTGGCTAGAGAAGCCAGAAGACATCGTCGGCAGGATCGCGATGAGGAGGAGCACGAGCGCCGTGCCACAGACAAGTCAAGGGAGCAAGATGACAACGCCAGACACTGGGACTGCCCTTTCTTCGTACAACTCGCTGGGATTCAGGAATGAGCCGATTGCCCACAATCGGCAATTGCCCAGAATGCAACAAGAAGAAGAAGGAGGCAGCCAACGTGTCTGTGTTTGAGCGCTTAGGGCCTCTCCCACCACCAAGCAAACGCGCTGAGTCACTTCGTTGGGCAGATCTTGAGGATTCCGAAGACGAGGGACTAGAAGAAGAAGAAGACAGGTACCACCGTCCAAGGTGGTGCCCTGACGGACTCAGCCGTTCACAAAAACGCAGGGTTCAGCGGTTGCGCGGCCTGGAGGAAGCCGAAAGGTTATACCTGCATACGCTAAGGAAGGCACGGCCTGATCTGGCTGCAAAGATTCAGCGAGCCCTGGATGAGGAGGGTCGTCCACGGAGAATGGAGTGGCGTCCCAAGCAAAAGAAAGCCGATGATGAAACATCGGCTGGCACAAACATGGTGCTTGTCTTGCCGACAGAGCTTAGTGCTCCACGATTATACGATGCACTAAAGGTGGATGACAGCAGGCGCATCAAGTCAGAGGTTGGGTTGGTTTTATCCAGCCTAACCGAGTAGCAAGATTAAAACAATGAGCAAACCGGGTGAGGCTGATCCTTGTGATCGGCCCCAAAAAAATTTATGGAGGAACATTACAAAACCTTCATCGAACAAGCAATGTGGAGGCCGATTCCAGCAATCGGCTAAAATTATCTTCTGCACATATTCTGTTTGTGGTCAGCAACGATCTACTGGGCAGCGGCCACGTCGGCAGATGAAAGTCAGCATGAATCTTTGCGAAGCCGACGTACAAGTGCAGTGCCCTGACTAACCATGAAAGCCGATATCTGCAGTCATTTGGCAGATTCGGCTCGGGGGGCATATAGTCAGATGAACATATGCAGATAAACATGTGCAGACATGCGTGCAGTGGAATGGGTCGATTCGGAAAAATCGGCCAAATAAAAAAAAAACACAAAAAGTTTAGCCGATGCAGATACGTGGCCATCGACTCAAGAGGTACAGCTGTTATGAGCGGAAAGGGTCAATGGAAAGGGTCAATGGAGCAGGAAGGGAGTCACGAAGAGAGATTCTAATGGAAGAACTCCTCAGTTGAGTGGCTTGATGACTTCGATTTTCTCTTCAAGAACCTCTGGTTTCCTTTTGCGAGTAATGTGCAGATCAGGTTAAGGATGGGTTGCATCAGATCCACCACAGGGAAGGAGCCGATCTGACCTGCAAGGCGCGAAAAGTGGACTGAAGAAGCTCGGGGGGCAGCTCACCCTGAAGGTTCTCTGCTCTGGAGAGCCGATTTTGCTGAAATCGGCTGGTTCCGCATCATGACTTGGGAACCGACGGCGACACATTTGGTTAGTCCACTGATATGCTCGCCTTGATAGAGGCTCGGGGGGGCAACTGCTGGCGTAGAATTTTCCGTTCTTAAGAAACCGATTGAGATTTCATCGGGCTGAAAACCCAGTGGTATCGACTTCAGGAGCAAGTCGTGTCGGCAGTGGTCCTGGGGCTCTCGTGAGAACGTCGATCTGCCTAGTTGTCAGCCAGAGCTCAAAGGGATGGGGCATTGAGATACCGGTGCGTTGTCATCAGCTCGTTGGGCATTGGTTAAGTGACGATCGGCGCGGTCAGCAGAAGAGGGAATCGGCTCAATTAAACTCTGAAGAAATCGGCAAAATCAAATTGAGGAAAAGTTCTTCATTGATAAACTAGATTTCTTACATAGAAGAGCTGATTGCTCTCAAAAGGGAGTACTAAGGGGATACATTGCCCCGTCTACTGTTGCTGATCCTATTCTAGAGGTCCTATTCTACAGGCCGTCACTACCCTCGTCGTCACCGTCGTCAGCGCTGTCGGCGCTACTCCCGGCGGGCTCGTCGTCGCTGCTGTAGCGGCCGCCGGCAGGACCTTCGTTGTCCTCGTCCTCCACGTCGTCGTCGTCGTCGTCGCTATCATAATCACTGAGATTCCCTGGCCAGGGGCAATGGCGCTTGGCCGGCGGCTCGTCGGAGGGGCTGTCGTCGTCATCCTCCTCCTCCTCTTCCTCCTCCTTCACCTCGGAGGAGGCAAAGTCATCCCAGGAGAAGCGATCGTCATCGCTCTCCTCCTCCGATTCCCCGTTGGCGAGGAAGCGGAGGTCGCTCTCCCCGTCCGTCGAGGACTGGTCGTCCTCGGACCAGATGGAGAAGTCATGGTCTGACTCCTCCCCGGCCTCAATGGCGCGGCGGATGTTGGCCGCATGGACCTCTTGTGGGCTCGGTGCTGGCATCGGCTCGGGAGAGGAGGATTCGAAGGAAAGTCCCGACGAGGCAGAGGAAGAAAAAGACATGATGCGCAGAAGGGTTTTTTGGGGTGCCGATGGCTAGAACAGAGGAAGGAGATAAAGATAACTAATCAGTCGGCACGGTTAAATAATGAGAAACCTGGTGGGAATTACTGCCATTACAGTTTCCGAAGGGGTAATGTCAGAGCTGTCAAATTTTGCAGAGAAGCTGAGAGGACAGGGCATAATGATGACGGATGCTGCAAATGGCTCTGATCTGCCACGACATGACCCTTCGAAAGGAAAGCATAATGATTTTGGAAATGTTATTTCCAAAACCAGGGGGGCATGTGTTATCACCAGATTTTGGACAAATCCAGAGGTGGGCCGTAAGAGAGATGGGCTTGGAAGACTACACGTGGAAGATCTCTGAAGCGGCCTTGCACGGAGAATTTGGGCTAGTTTGCCCGTGTATCTTTAATTATAGTAGACTATGTTTTAGATCAAGATTAGAGTTTGTATCGTGCACGGTGGGATATTCCCACGTTAGAAAGTCCGCTGGACTATAAATATGTATCTAGGGTTTATGGAATAAACAACAACACAACGTTCACCCCAAAACAAACCAATCTCGGCGCATCGCCAACTCCTTCGTCTCGAGGGTTTCAATCAGGTAAGCGACATGCTGCCTAGATCGCATCTTGCGATCTAGGCAGCACAAGCTCCACGTTGTTCATGCGTTGCCCGTACTGAAGCGTCTTTGATGGCGGGCAACGTAGTTATCATAGATGTGTTAGGGTTAGCATAGTTCTCCGTATAACATGCTTACGTAGTGCAACCCTTGCATGTCTAGCCGCCCTCACACCTGTCTCAGGTGTGGGGGCGGCACCCTGCTTGTTCTTTATTTAGTAGATCTGATCCGTTACGATTGCACCTTGCTCTGCAAGGATTAGTTTAATATCTGCAATAGTTAGGCCTTACAAATGGGGGGAGGATCCAGCGGCACGTAGGGTGGCGTTCGCAAGTCCTAAACAGGATGTTCCGAGGATCAACGCCATGTTGGTTTTTTGGCCTTGTTTAGGATCGGCTTACGAGCACCGTGCGTGGCCGCGAGGCCCAACCTGGAGTAGGATGATCCGATTATGCGGTGAAAACCCTAAATCGTCGTAGATCTCATTAGCTTTATTTTGATCAAGCAGGATCACCAAGTATTCGTGCACCCCGTACGAATCATGGGTGGATCGGCTCCTTGAGCCGATTCACAGGATAACCTGAGAGCCGATCGAGGCTCTTATTTAATGTTTACGTGTATGCCATGCAGGAACTAAGCGAGGCATCCCCATCACCTTCCTGACCAGGTATAGGTCAGGTGGCACGCCCTTGCACTTCGCATCGCCGCGTGTGACCAGAAGAGCATTGCGGGCCGTCGCTCGGAGGGGTCTCAGCCAGCCGCAGCTCTAGGCTCTTCCCGGCTCTACACTGTGTTGACAGGCCGCTGCCCGCCGGTGGGTTTTGGCAGTCAACAAAGGTTCAATAGGTACTTCGATCTCCATGACTATAACACTTTGTAGACATGGGAGCCATGATCGTCGTGGCCGCTTCTGGAACCATTTCCGATGCTGCGCTACTCTGATCATCATGCTCAGGTTCATCAACCTTATCAAGTTCCATTGTCCTCCCACTCAAATACTTCGCTAGAAACAATTTCTTGGAAATAAGTAAGAAACATCGACAAAAACTTTTGTCTTTGTCTCCATAGTGGAAAGAATTCCCAATCATTATCTGGGATAACCAACAAAGACATTCATCCGATTTTGGTTGTAAACTTATTTACTTATGCTATGCATACCAAAATTTAAGAAAGAACTATTAGGGTTTATACCCATGCCATAACTCGTATGGTGTCATTTCAACGGATTATATTGATGCTCTATTTAGTGTAAAAGCGGTAGTCTCTAAAGCATAATCCACAAAAATATAATGGCGTCATATTATTTTATCTCATCCTTAATCCAACAAGTTTTGGATACGTCTCTCGGATACTCCATCATCACTATGATACTCCAAGAAACGTGAGTTGTAGAATAATTTCATAACTCTCTTAGATGTTCGCTAAAAAATCGTAATTCAAATATTTCCACCATGATCCAATCATAGATATTTGACTTTTCTATTACGATGATTTCCACTTCATGATGAAATTTATTTGAATCTATTCAAATGTTTCAAAACTTCTTCTTTATTAAATAAATATATCCTTATATATACACTCAATTCATTGTTTGGAAGTTTTCATGAAGTAGAAGAATCTCCCGCACACAACTATGCCCAATGAACCACATACATCATCATGTATGTTTCCACTAAGTTAGTTGCCCCGTTCAACTCTTGGCCTATGAACGGTATTTTAGTCATTTTCTTTAGAAAAGATTTGCAAGTGCCAAACGATTCAAAAATCAAATGACTCCAAAAATCCATTTGCATGGAGTTTCTTCATGCGGTCCTTTCTAACATGACCTAAATGGCGGTTCCACAAATAAGTGGAATTCAAATCATTTGCCTTATGGCATTTTAGCGTCAGTGTTATGCATGTGTGTTTCACCATTAAGATTTATAATAAATTATCCATCGTACATGGAGTCAGGCCACAATTTTAACAACTCATTGTATTCATTTGACCAGAGCTAAATAACAATTATTAAGTTCTTTATTATAAATCTGAAGGGCTAGGTAGAATGCCAACGACGAACATAATAACACTTTATTTTCTTTCAGACGTGCATTATTACCACATTCCTTATCAGTCACTTAGGCCATTGTATTCTTGTATTGCGTTGTGTTGTATGACATCTCATACCAACCAATATAGTACAAATACCCAAGAACTTTATTATGTGACCAATCAAAGAATACATTCATAACATGTATATCATCTATATACACCTGAGCTAGACTTTCTAGTCTTTTCTTTCTTTTCTGCCAAAAACTTTTGTAGTTTCTCTTTTGGCTTTCCTCATATTTCAGAAAATACTTCAACATCAACAACTTCTAGGTTTGTTGGTCAATTACCAATAACCTTGTGGTTCTTACTTTGAAGTTGATCATCACATGACAAGTGTTCCGGATTTCACTATTAGTAACCTTTTAATGTGATGAACAATTTCACTCATCAAATCATGACGTCTTTCTGAGACCATGTTTGTACATGCTAGGCTCGTCAAGTTTAACCTCAGTATTCGCATGTGCAAATCTGGCTTGCACCTGTTGTATGCACACGTAGAATCTATAACACCCGATTATCACGTGATGCTTCGAAACGACAAGTCTTAGCAACGGTGCATACTAAGGACGACCACTTCATGGATATGTGAATATCGTTAGTGCCCAACTAGTTGGAGGATCGGGACGCCTAGCGTCTTCAACCTTCATACATTCCCATAAAACTTATGAGTTCACGTAGTCTCACTAAATTATATTCTATCATCTTGTAATAAGGTCTTAGATATCACATATATCTCACACCTTGCTTATTTCTGAAAACAAACTTTCCAGCTCCTTACTTTTCAAACGGATTTGAACTTCAAGTTTCACGGAGACAAGATGATTTTAGGTACTAATTGAAACCATTGCTCTAAAGTGAGTTTTACCAAAAGTTTGCAATAGGACTTAATCATTACTTGATTCTTTAACAATACGGTACCAGTCCGTAAAGTTTCTTGTCAGACTTAACAGTATTTCTATCTCAATTACAAGACTAGCGCATAGTAGATAACAGATGCCAATTCTACAAATTTAATTCAAAATACTAGTCAGACTATGTTCATGATAATTAGTTCATGTTTTAATCTAATTACTAATGAACTCCCACTTAATGCAACATCCCTCATAGCTATTTAGTGGTACACGATCCATATCCACTACACCAAAACCGATCATCACGTGAGATGATGTAGCTTCAATGGTGAACATCAACATGTTGATCATATCATCCATATGACTCGTGTTCAACCTTTCGGTTTCCTGTGTTCCGAGGCCATGTCTGTACATACTAGGCTCATCAAGCAAACCCAAGTATTTCCGCATGTGCAACATGGCTTACACCCGTTGTATGTGAACGTAGAATCTATCACATCCGATCATCACGAGATGCTTCAAAATGACGAACTGTAGCAACGGTGCATACAAGGGGAGAACACTTTATTATCTTGATATTAATGTGAGGGATCATCTTATAATGCTACCGTCGCGATCTAAGCAAGATAAGATGCATAAAGGATTAACATCACATGCAATTCATATGTGATATGATATGGCCCTTTAGTCTTTGCGCCTTTGATCTTCATCTCCAAAGCACGGACATGATCTCCATCATCAACGGGCATGATCTCCATCATCGTCGGCGTAGCGTCAAGGTCCATGGCGCCATCTTCATGGTTGTTCTCTGTGTGTAGCAACTATTACAACTACTTTGAAATAATACTACGACATGAAATATAAAGACAACCATAAGGCTCCTGCCGGTTGCCACAATACAATAATGATCATCTCATACATATACATCATCATATCATGGCCATATCACATCACCAAACCCTGCAAAAACAAGTTAGACACCTCTAATTTGGTTTGCATATTTTACGTGGTTTAGGGTTTTCGAGTGAGATCCAATCTACCTACGAACATGAACCACAACGGTGATACTAGTGTTGTCAATAGAAAGAGTAGATTGAATCTTCACTATGGTGAGAGAGACAGACACCCGCAAAGCCACTTATGCAATACAAGTTGCATGTCGAGCGTGGAGCAAATCTCATGAACGCGGTCATGTAAAGTTAGCCCGGGCCGCTTCATCCCACCATCCCGCAATATGCAAAGTACACTAACTAAAGACAACAAAAGCATCAACACCCACAAAACCATTGTTTTCTACTCGCGCAACCAATCTATGCATAGACATGGCTCTGATACCACTGATGGGATTCATAGCATAGAAAACAAAAAATTTCCTACCGCAAGAACGAATAACAAGCCAAGATCCAATCTAGTAGATGGTAGCAACGAGATGAAGATGGGACTAACCCTCGAAGATTTCCAAAGCCTACGAGATTAGATCTCGTTGTTGATGTAGTCGATCACTTGCTGCTTGCAAAAGCGCGTAGAAGATCTTGACGGTGCCACAATCGGGCAGCACCTCCGTACTCGGTCACACGTTCGGTGTTGATGACGACGTCCTTCTCCCCGTTCCAGCGGGCAGCAGAAGTAGTAGATCCTCCTCGGAATCCCGACAACATGACGGCGTGGTGGCGGTGGTGGTGGAGATCTCCGGCAGGGCTTCGCCGTAAGCGCTGCGGGAGAAGAAGGAGGAGGGAGAAGCTAGGGTTTGGGAGAGAGGGGGTGGCTAGGGGCGCCGGCCAGGGGGCCCCTTTGGTGGTGCGGCCAGGTGTAGGCAGCCCCCTCCCTCTCCTCCTCATTATATAGGTGGAATCCCTAGGGTTTGCCCAAAAGATCTGAATAAGACCCCAATTCAAAAACTGCCATATGGACGAAACCTAGAGGGACAGGGACTCTCCCTTTCCCCCTTAGTTGGCCGGCCAAGGAGGTGGAGTCCACCATGGACTCCACCTTCCCACTTGGTTGGCTGGTTAGGGTTGGTGGAGTCCTTCCGGGACTCCACCTTCCATGGTAATTTCTTCCGGAAGGTTCTAGAACATTCTAGCGCCTTCCATAAATGCACCGGATCATTTTCCAAACTTGGAAAGTGGCTTCCTATATATGAATCTTATTCTCCGGACCATTCCGGACCTCCTCGTGATGTCCTGGATCCCATCCAAGACTCCGAACAACATTCGAACTCCATTCCATATTCCATATATACTTAAAACGACATCAAACCTTAAGTGTGTCACCCTACGGTTCGTGAACTATGCAGACATGGTTGAGAATCCTCTCCGACCAATAACCAATAGCGGGATCTGGAGATCCATAATGGCTCCCACACATTCAACAATAACTTAGTGATCGATTGAACCAATTACATACGATACCGATTCCCTTTGTCACGCGATACTTTACTTGTCCGAGGTTCGATCATCGGTATCTCCATACCTTGTTCAACCTCGTTACCAACAAGTACTCTTTACTCGTACCATGGTATGTCATCTCTTGTGAACTATTCACATGCTTGCAAGCTAATTAGACAACATTCCACCGAGAGGGCCCAGAGTATATCTATCCGTCATCGGGATGGACAAATCCCACTCTTGATCCATATGCTTCAACTCACACTTTCCGAATACTTAATCCCATCTTTATAACCACCCATTTACGCAGTGGCATTTGATGTAATCAAAGCATCCTTCCGGTGTAAGTGATTTACATGATCTCATGGTCGAAGGACTTAGGTAACTATGTATCGAAAGCTTATAGCAAGTTGAACTTAATGACTTGATCTTATGCTATGCTTACTATAGGTGTGTCCATCACATCATTCACCTAATGATATGATCTTGTTATTAATAACATCCGATGTTCATGATCAGGAAACCATGATCATCTATTAATCAACAAGCTAGTTAAATGAGAGGCTTACTAGGGACTTTGGTTGTTTACACAACACACATGTATCAATGTTTCCGGTTAATACAATTATAGCATGGAGTGTAAACATTTATCATGAACACTAAGATATAACAATAACTATTTTATTATTGCCTCTCGGGCATATCTCCAACACACATAAAGATTTAAGTCAGGGTTGGAGATTCTACCCGACTCTGTGACTCGAATAGAATCTCGGGGGCTACTGACATGGGTACGCCTAATTGGGCCCATAGAATTGATACCCCTGGTGCATATTCGGGTGAAGCCCATGAAGAATTGAAGGTTTGGAAGCATCCGAAGCCCATGAACCAGATAAAGAAAGGCCCACCTGGAAAACCGGCATAATTATAGCTGTTATAATAGAACCCGACCAGGACTCTGAGACCTAGCCTCTTATATAAAAGCTAGGAGGAGCCAGCGGGCAAGATCATCAAAACTCTGCTGTAAACATAGTTTTGTCTCATACTCAATACAATCATCGGACCGCCTTGTTTGTTTGATAGCCGACGAAATCACCAGCGCACCTCTTTCCCCGAAACCCTAAGTCCGTATCCATGAACATTGTCGAGGTTAACCCTCATCAGCACATGTCCTAGATGATGGCCGTCGTGTCCCTGCATGTCTACCATGGAGCCGACACGCACGCCGAGCTATTATAGTACTACTGAACACCGACGGCCAAACAGGCTAGCACAATACCGCGCATGCAGGGTCTATCTGTATGTATCGACAGATGGCGTGAAGAAGAGGCAGGCAAGGAAATGTTTTTAGCAAGTAACATTCTCTTGAAGATATGACCGGATAGGGATGTGTAGAGATTTTTTTAGTTTTAAGGGATACGGACGAGTAGGTTCAACACAAAATCACGCTGCCACTTAAAGGCTCCTTTGATTCATTGGATATAAAAATCATAGGAATAGGAAAAACATAGGATTAAGATGTCATGGCTAGTTGAATTTTATAGGAAGATGAGTTGTGTTTGATTGTGCCAAAGATATTTTCCATGAGGTATGACCTAATATTTCATTCCTATATGATTTGCACTACAAGATTCCTATAGGATTAATTCCTATATGATATGTTCGTATGAATCAAACAACTAGTGTACGAAAAATTTCCATAGGATCTAAATCCTACACAATTCCTATACAAATCCTATAAATCAAAGAAGCCTTAAGTGTAGTTCTCTTGAGATATAGCTGGACATAAATGTCTAGAGATTTTTTCACAGGGATACACACGTATGGAGACACTAGTACAGAACAGGCCTATTGTCCCGGCCCGTAAGAGGATTTTGTCCCGGCTGGCCAGCCGGGACAACGGAGGCGGGACAAAAGGCCCAACCTTTTGTCCCGTCCCGGCTTACCAGCCGGGACATATAGTTCACCACGTGGCCGCCGCGGAGCATGCAGGGGTCACCACCTTTTGTCCCGGCTGGTAAAACAGACCGGGACAAAAGGTCATCCACGTGGCGCGCGCAGGATACTGCTCCTTTAGGGTTTAGGGTTTAGGAGGCATTCGGGAGGGGCAGGGGTGCAGCCACCCCCTTTTATTTCATTTTTTCATTTCAAAATAATTTTCATATATTTGTATGCTACTACAAGCTGTACACGTACGTTCATGCATTATATATAGAACGAGCAAACAAATATTCGAAGCATAAGTCTATCCGTAGATTCCCCTTACATACATGGAGCTCACGACTACCGGGACTAGAGCCCGTCGTCTATTCGAACTATTACACGGGGATCATCAGAAGCGCCTATTTGGACTAAAAAAGCCATTGTCGTCTATTATTTCTCTCATCAGAAGTCCCGCCAGTTCCTCCACAATTCCTAGTAGGTGTTGTTGTGGTTGGAGGTTCTCCCTCATGAACCCGACCTATATAGGAAAATGAGATGAATATGAATATATCAATCTTGATAATGAAATATTGACGGTAATAAATTAAAGTTGTGAATGTATTGCTTACGTTGAATCTACGATCGTCCTTCTCAGTGGTTAACATGTGAATGGACTCGCAAACGTAGTATCCACATAGATTCGTCCCCTGTGGCCGCTGGGCGCACGATACAGGAGTAAATGTTAGCTTGTCTGTGAAGTTACTACCCTTAACAATCTTCTTGAAGCTTCTCCAAACCCTGCCAGGCAAAAGAATGATTGAATGAGTGGATAATTAACTGATATCTCACGAAAGAGATCGATATAGCATGACAATGATTGAAATTACCTCTGGAGCAAGTCCTGCAAGTTGCGGAACCCTTCCAGGCCTCTATTCAATGGGTCCCTTACTTCAACTGTTCCCTTATCAACTTGAATGTCTAGCAGAATCCAGTGAAAACTGCACATGTTTATATATACGTCATGAATTACACTAAACATCGAGTAAGAAAAATTGAATGTGTACAACAGAGTAAGACTCTTACCTGTAGTTGTACGGAAACAGTATTGAATCACAGAAATGTTGCTCCGTTAAAAACCTTAGCAGGTTTCCCCCCGTTTCTTCGGTTTTATCCCTTACCGTGTCATGATGTACTTTATCTGGGTCAATAAACCCAGTATTGTTTATAGGCCTTCTTTTGCATTCATCGATCTTCATTCTGCATAACAGAGTACAAAAGGATATAATGAGTATATGCAATGAACAGGAACAACTGAATGAACAGGAACTTATATGTAGTCAACAACTTACAAGCAATAGCAACTCATGAGAGATTTGTCGAGGGTGTCTAAAATGAATAAATGCCAGAGTTCGCAAATCTCAATATGGAGATCCTCCCTTCGGAAGTAATATTCTTCTGGGACATTCGCCAGGATGTATCTTTGTTTCACCTTGCACGCATCAAGGTACCACTGATGCAAATTCCGCATATGCGTTGGCAGTTCTTGCAGCCTCTTTTTGCTGACCAAGTTGGCCCCATAGACAAATTTAGGGGCTATATCAGCAAAGGGTAGTGCAGTATCTTGGGAACTGAGCAATTCCTCCACAGTACAATTCATTTGAGCCGCTAGCTTCGTAGCTACTTCCATATCCAAACCACCATGTCCCTGGTACACCAAGGGAACATCTAACACTTTGAGGGGTGGGATCGATTGTTTGGCCTGTTCTCCGAGCTGGGGAACGTCCTTTCTTTTTTTGTTTGTTGTCGCTTGCTGGGCCTGGAGGGGTGCAGGTTTTGTACTTGATTTCTTCCCGGCTGCACTTTTAGTTGATGATTTGCTCCAGCTAGCACTTTTCCTCTCTTTGCTCTGCTCACTTACCTTCGCAAGTGTGCGTGTATAGTCATCCTTCTTCTGGTGTAAGTCATATTGCGATGGTGTGTTAAGAAAAAGAAGAGCATATTCTATTTGCTTCTCGGTGTATGGCGCTGGGGGCTCGGGTTTTTCCTTATGAAAATGTGCATGCAGTTGGCTCTGTGCGACGGCGTCACTTTCCTCATCAGTAAGATCATAAGCACGGGGGGAGGAACCTTTGGTACTCTTGGGAGGGGCGACAGTCGGCGGATAGGACTCCTATCACGCTTCCGCTTACTGGGTGCCTGCCGAGTCTTAGTGGGCGCAGGCGGCGGCGAGGACGGCTGAGCCGGCGGTGGAGATCGAGATGGACTAGGGATGTGGTGGTCGTAGTCATGGGGTGATGGTGACATGTGACCACTCGGAGGAGGTGATGGTGACCTGCGACCACTCAGAGGAGGTGATGGTGACCTGCGACGACTCGTAGGGGGTACCCAGCCTGGAAGCTTGATGTTTTTCTTCTCCCAAAGAATGATGTCACCCACTACTTCTCCGAGTGTACCCTGACCTTCACCTCTAGGGATTTCAAGCTCCAATGACTCAAACGACGGTACAATTGTATCCACCCCGACACGAGCATAGCCAGCTGGAATCTCATTGCCATGCCATAGTGCCGGCTTACCTTAAAGTCCTAATGTAGGTAAAGCAAAGCCGGCCGCCACCTTCAGAGATAGGTTCCTGAACTCCTGATGGAGATCACAACGTGTCTGCTCCTTGATTCCATCCACGGGGTAGCCAGGACCGCCATCTATCATCCATGGACTGTCAGGCGGGGCCTCCGAGTCAGCCATGTTGCTTCGCCGCTGAGATGTGCCGTCGGTATTATCTAGCTTGCGCCCTCCTTTAAGTTCGTCAATCTCCCGCTGCTGCTGGTCAAGTCGGCGTTGGAACTCGAAGAACCGGTCATTCTGCACCTCCTCCTGGCGTTGTTTTGCTCTCGCTCGGCTTCTATAAGTCTCCACGTCGCTGGGAAACCCAATCGACCACGGATAACTAGGGCCGAGGCCTCTTGTTCATCCTCCCTTTTCGGGATTCCGGAGGACCAACGTCAGCAATTCATTCTCTCTATCGGGAACAAACTTCAATTTCCCCGATTTAATATCTGCCGTCACTTGAAGCCATTTTTTCCTGGGTACCTTAACCTTGCTGTCACTTTGAACAAGGTTCCCTATTCGCATGTCATACTCACACCCATGCGCAAGGAACCAATTTCGAGCCCTCAAGTCCCAGTTTTCTCGGATGGGTTCTGGAGTGACCCCATTCCGCAGCATCTCAGCCTCTTGTTCAGCCCACTTAGGCATGGCTTTTTTGTAGCCCCCTCGCCCCGTTTTATGGTGATATTCCTTTTCATCTGCATTCTTCTTGTTTTTCTTTGACAATGCCTCAGCATCCTCTGAGGTCTTGTACTCCACAAATGCATCCCAGTTATGCTCCTGCTTCGCTAGATAGCCTTCGAATTTTGAAGGTTTCTTGTCCTTCTTATAAGTTGCCCATAATCGCTTCTTCCACTGTCGGAATAGTTCGCCCACCTTCATAAGAGCCCACTTCTTCACTTTCTCCCTCTGCTTGTCCATCTCAATCTGCGTCTCCAATTCTGGTAGGGTGAAATGTGCCATGAGGTCGTCAAAAAGATTGCCTTTGAACCTATCGGCAACAAACTCACTTTGGGGCACCTTTTTTCTCTTTTTCCATTCTCTAAAACTGATCGGGATGCGAGCCCTAACCATAACTCCGCACTGATTTCTAAATGTCGTTGCGGCCTTTGTAGGTTCCATCGGTTCGCCAGAAGGTGATATAACTGTAAATGTGAAGTGGTCTTTTTAGCCCAACTTCTTTGCCGGGCCTCGTTTGTCCAACTTATCTTGCGAGGCCTAAGAGAATAAACATTCATTAATTTATATACATGTACATATAGAATTCCATTAATGGCTCTAGTGATCATATACATGTATATATACCTCGCCGGAGCCGTCGGCTTCGCCATCACCGGAGCCGTCGGCTTCTCCATCAACGGAGCCGTCGGCTTCTCCATCAACGGAGCCGTCGGCTTCTCCATCCACGGAGCCGTCGGCTTCTCGGTCGGCTTCTAGGTCGGCTGCGCGGATTATGTCATCGACCATGTCTTCCTGTTCGAAGTCTCGATGGAATAGATCCATTGTTTATGCAAAATATTAAATCGATAAGTACATGATTAATTTTGAGTTAATCGTGAGTACATAATAATAATAATGTCGGCGTAACATAGAGGGAGATGGGGATGCCGGTGACGACGTAACGTAGGGGGTCGTCGGAACGTTCGGGGAGAGGGGGATTCCGGTGACCACATAATGAACGCAGGGGGTCATCGTAACGTACGGGGAGAGGGGGATGCCGGTGACGACGTAATGAACGCATGGGGTCGTCGTAACATACGGGGAGAGGGGGATGCCGGTGACCACATAATGAACGCAGGGGGTCGTCGTAACGTAGGGGTCGTCGATCGTAATGTACATAGGGGGGAACATTCGGATCGGGGGGGAACAATTTTTACATAGGGGCGATGTCGGATCGGGGGCAATTTTTACATAGCGGCAATTTTTACATCGTTTTTACATAGCGGTAACATTCTTCATCATTTTTAAAAACCCTAATTAACCCTAACCCTAACCCTAAAAAACCCTAACCCTAAAAAATAAACTAACCCTAAATTAACCCCTAACCCTAATTAACCCCTAACCCTAATTAAATTAAACCTAACCCTAACCCTAAAAAATAATGTAACCCTAAATTAATCCCTAACCCTAACTAAATTAACCCCTAACCCTAATTAACCCCTAACCCTAATTAACTAAATTGGGGCCGGGCCGGATGGCCTACCTTGCTGTGCGGCGGCCGGCGGTGGCGTGGGGCGGTGGCCGGCGGTGCCGCGTGCGGCGGAGGCCGGCATCGACGGAGGCCGGTGTGCGGTGGAGGCCGGCGGTGGCGTGCGCGGTAGGCGCAGGTGCGCGGTAGGCGCGGTGCGGTAGGCGTGTGGGGCTGCGGCCGGCGGCGGCGCGTGGGCGGCGGCGGCGATTTGGGCAGCCTGGCGCCGTACTCTGCGCGCGGCTGGCCTCCACTGTCCCGGTCGATGCCTCCGACCAGGATGGTGACGAGGCTTATATACCCCTCCCCCTTTTGTCTCGGCTGGTGGCTCGGACTGGGACAAAAGGGGGGGCCTTTTGTCCCGGCCCAAGCCACCAGCCGGGACAAAAGGGGTGGATCCGTGGGCGTGGGGAACCAACGGCTCCGGCCGTTTTAATCCAACGTCCTGGAGCTCGATCCGTGGACTGCGGTCCAGGCCAATGGGGGCTTTTTTCTAGTGTTTTTTCTGTTTCTTTTTTAGTGCTATTTAGTGCTTTTCCCGCTCCCGCCACGACGCCGGCCGCGCGGGATAGGTTCCTGCCACGACACCGCGCGGGAAAGTTTCGCGCCACGATGCCGCGCGGGATAGTTTCGCGCCACGACGCCGCGCGGAGATTTCCCGCTCCCGCCACGACGCCGGCCGCGTGGGATAGGTTCCTGCCACGACGCCGCGCGGGAAAGTTTCCCGCCACGACGCCGCGCGGGATAGTTTCCCGCCACGACGCCGCGCGGAGATTTCCCACTCCCGCCACGACCCCGGCCGCGCGGGATAGGTTCCTGCCACGACGCCGCACGGGAAAGTTTCCCGCCACGAAGCCGCGCGGAGATTTCCCGCCACGACACCGCGTGGGATAGTTTCCCGCCACGACGCCGCGCGGAGATTTCCCGCCTACACGCCTCTATAAATAGCTCGTACGTCCCCGTCTCCCACTTCACTCACCGAACCCTAGCCCATTTCACAATGCCCCCGCCGCCGCACCCGCCGCCAATGGAGGTGGACCCGCAGCTCGCGGAGATAGAGGAGTGGGAGGCGGCAGCGCTAGCGGCTACCATAGAAGCATTTGAGAGGCAGAGTCTCCAGGAGCTGCATAAGAGGCGGCGTGTGGCGGAGCTGGATAGTGAGGATATGCATAAGCATCGTCGTGAGGAGGAGCTGCAGCAGCAGCTGCGGCAGGAGGCGGCAGGCAGGAGGGCAGCAGCGGATGCACGGAAGAACTAGTCGAAGTCGTTATTTTAGTTTAAATTTAGTTAACGTATCTAGTTAAATTCCAATAAAGTCGTAGTCGTTATTTTGGTTTAAATTTAGTTAACGTATCTAGTTAAATTTCAATAAAGTCGTTGTCGTTGTTTTAGTTTAAATTTAGTTAAAGTAATCTGAGGGAGCCTTATCTGGGGTGGTGGCTTCGACCGAGATGGTGGGTTAGTTTATACACCCCTTTTATCCCGGGTGGGGGCTCAAACTGGGACAAAAGTGTTGGGATTCGTAGCATAGAAAACAAAAAATTTCCTATCGCAAGAACGAAGAACAAAGCCAAGATCCAATCAAGAAGATGGTAGCAACGAGGTGAAGATCAACATACCCTTGAAGATCACAAAGTGTTAACGAGATCAGATCTCGTGGTGGATGTAGACGATCACTTGCCGCTTTCAAAAGCGCGTAGAAGATCTTCGGTGCCACGAACGGGCAGCACCTCCGTACTCGGTCACACGTTCGGTGTTGATGATGACGTCCTCCTCCCCATTCCAGCGGGCAGCGGAAGTAGTAGATCCTCCTCGAATCCCGACAGCACGACGGCGTGGTGGCGGTGGTGGTGGAGATCTCCGGCAGGGCTTCGCCTAAGCGCTGCTGGAGTTGCCGGTGGAAGAGGGGGCGGCTAGGGTTTGGGAGAGGGGGAGCTTGGGGCGCCGACCTCAAGGGGGGCAGGGGTGGTGCGGCCAATGATGTGTTTCCCCCCTCCCTCTCTCCCTCATTATATAGGTGGATCCCCAAGGGTTAGGTCAAAAGTCTCCGAATAAGACCCCAACACAAAACCTTCCATATTGCCAAACCTAGGGGGAGTGGGACTCCCCCCTTCCTTTGGTGGGGCTGGCCGGCCACCTTGGGAGGAGTCCACCTGGGACTCCTCCTCCCTTAGGCTGGCCGGCCATGATGGGTGGAGTCCCTCCGCCTTCCATGGTGATTTCTTCCGGACCCTTCTAGAACCTTCCAGAAAAAATACCGGATCATTTTCAAACCTAGAAAATGACTTCCTATATATGAATCTTATTCTCCGGACCATTCTGGACCTCCTCGTGATGTCCTGGATCCCATCCGAGACTCCGAACAAACATTCGAACTCCATTCCATATTCCATATCTACTTAAACGACATCAAACCTTAAGTGTGTCACCCTACGGTTCGTGAACTATGCAGACATAGTCGAGACTCTTCTCCAACCAATAACCAATAGCGGGATCTGGAGATCCATAATGGCTCCCACATATTCAATGATAACTTAGTGATCGATTGAACCATTTACATACGATACCGATTCCCTTTGTCACGCGATATTTTACTTGTCCGAGGTTTGATCATCGGTATCTCCATACCTTGTTCAACCTCGTCTCCGACAAGTACTCTTTACTCGTACCGTGGCATGTCATCTCTTGTGACCAAGTCACATGCTTGCAAGCTAATCAGATGACATTCCATTGAGAGGGCCCAGAGTATATCTATCCGTCATCGGGATGGACAATATCCCACTCTTGATCCATATGCCTTAACTCATACTTTCCGAATACTTAATCCCACCTTTATAACCACCCATTTACGCAGTGGTGTTTGATGTAATCAAAGTACCCTTCCGGTATAAGTGATTTACATGATCCCATGGTCGAAGGACTAGGTAACTATGTATCGAAAGCTTATAGCAATTTGAACTTAATGACGTGATCTTATGCTACGCTTAATTGGGTGTGTCCATTATATCATTCATCTAATGACATAACCTTGTTATTAATAACATCCAATGTTCATGATCATGAAACTATGATCATCTATTAATCAACAAGCTAGTTATACAAGAGGCTTACTAGGGACTCCTTGTTGTTCACATAACACACATGTATGAATGTTTCGGTTAATACAATTATAGCATGGTATGCAAACATTTATCATAAACATAAAGATATATAATAACCACTTTATTATTGCCTCTTGGGCATATCTCCAACAAAAAGATGGGGGGGCTTAATCTGGGGGAGGCTTATCTGGTGTTTTCCTTATCTGGGGGGCCTTACCTGGGGGCGGGAGGGGATTATCTGGGGGCACGCCGCTATATATAGCCCCTCCGGGGAGAGTAGAGAGAGGAGGCAACGACCAGGAAGGAAAGAGCCTCTCCGGTGGAGCTTCTAGAAGATGTCTTAGATGGCCGGCCTTCTTAGACATCTTCGGAAGCTCCGCTCGAGCTTCTCGATGTACGGAGGCACCAAGCTGGAATTGTATAGAACTGTGTAGTGTGCTTGATTGAAAGAAAGCTTGTCCCTGCATACCGTTGCTTTCCTTTCTAGTGTGCCTTTTCCAGTCAGCCTCCCCTCATACCGAGATTCAGGAACACCAATCGGCTTAAGGTTAGGAAGAAAGTCAACACAAAACTCAATGACCTCCTCTGTTCCGTAGCCCTTTGAGATGCTTCCTTCTGGCCTAGCGCGGTTATGCACATATTTCTTTAAGACTCCCATGAACCTCTCGAAGGGGAACATATTGTGTAGAAATACAGGACCGAGAATTCTAATCTCATCGACTAGGTGAACTAGGAGGTGCGTCATAATATTGAAGAAGGATGGTGGGAATAATAACTCGAAGCTGACAAGACATTCGACCAAATCAAGCTGTAACCCTGACAAACTTTCTGGATCCATTACCTTCTGAGAAATTGCATTGAGGAATGCACATATCTTCACAATGGCTAGTCGACCATTTTCTGGTAGAAGTCCCCTCAATGCAACCGGAAGCAATTGTGTCATAAGCACGTGGCAGTCATGAGACTTTAGGTTCTGGAATTTTTTTCTCTTTCATATTTACTATTCCCTTTATATTCGACGAGAAACCAGACGGAACCTTGATACTGAATAGGGCTTCAACAAAGATTTCCTTCTCTTCTTTGGTAAGAGTGTAGCTGGCAGGCCCTTGAAACTGCCCTGGATGATTGCCATCTCGTCCTTTATGACGTTGCTGGTCCTCCCGTGCTTCTGCTATATCTTTTGTCTTCCCATACACATCCAGGAAACCTAGAATATTCACACAAATATTCTTCGTCAGGTGCATCACGTCGATTGCAGAGCGGACTTCCAGGACTTTCCAATATTCTAGCTCCCAAAATATAAATTTCTTCTTCCACATGAGCGCGTGTCCGTCAGCGTCATTCGGAACAGGTCGTCCGCCTGGACCCTTTCCAAAGATTACATTTAAATCCTTGACCATCTCAAATACATCAGCACCACTACGGAGGACAGGCTTCGGACGGGGTTCTGCCTCGCCATTGAAATGGTTGCCTTTTTTCCTTAAGGCATGCCTGCGCGGAAGAAAACGGCGATTGTACGGGTACACATTTTTCCTACATTTTTTCAAATATTTACTTTCAGTCTCATCTAAACAGTGTGTGCATGCATTGTATCCCTTGTTCGTCTGTCCTGAAATGTTACTAAGAGCAGGACAATCATTGATGGTTACGAATAGCAATGCTCGTAGGTCAAATTCCTGTTCGGTGTGCTCATCCCACACACATACACCTGGTTCAGCCCACAACTCCAAAAGTTCATCAACTAATGGCCTTAGGTACACATCAATGTCGTTGCCGGGTTGCTTTGGGCCTTGGATAAGCACTGGCATCATAATGAACTTCCGCTTCATGCACAACCAAGGAGGAAGGTTGTAGATACATAGAGTCACGGGCCAGGTGCTGTGACTGCAGCTCTGCTCCCCAAAAGGATTCATGCCATCTGTACTTAGACCAAACCATAAGTTCCTTGCCTCACCTGCAAAATCCGGGAACTCTCTCTCGACGTTTCTCCACTGCCGATCATCAGCGGGGTGCATCAACATCGCGTCTTTCAATTGGACCGAACGGTCGAAGGAGTGGTTCTACGGGATTGTGTGGGGACCCCGGACTAGCTGTCCAAAATCCCTGTTATGTATACCGTTCACGATCCCATGATCAGTGCGCCGTGAACACATAACCGATCTGATATCAATTACACCATCCATTACAAAGTGGAATAAGAAAATTACAAAAGGTCACATGAACAATACTTACATAATAGCCCCGAAGGGCCTAACTAAACATCAGAGTAGGAACATCACTTCAGCAGCGCAGTACCCAAGTCATCTGCCATAACCCTACAGGCAACTGACTGGGAGAACGTTTCCTAGGTCGCATAGACATCATCCAATCCTTCTTCATTTGTCGAATTCCTCCAAGTCTGGCCAAGTAAATAGCCAGGGACAAAGCCGTGAGTACATTGGAATTGTACTCGCAAACCATCAAGAAGGTACTTTGCAAGAGTGCAAGATAACAAGTGCTAATCTAAGATGACAAGAGGGAAAGACTAGTTTCTCTTGTGGATATAGCATGTAGATGAGAAGTAGTTTCTCTTGTGGCTATAGCATCCCTACTTCTCAGGTGAAGGGGACACTTCAAGAGGGTTCTAAGACATCTCTATATCTTTGTTGAAGAAGATACTCCAAAAGATACCCTATGACATCTCTATATCTTTGTTGAAGAAGATACTTCAAAAGGGTTCTACAGCATAAAACACTAGGATGGGAGTAACCCAGTTTATTTCCTTTCCGACCATCTCCATATGGTCAACCAAACCATTCTAGTACCCTTCCGGTACTCCGAAAACAAGTTCCTTTTTTTTTCCTTTGGTAAACACTTTCTCAAACAAAACTCATCAGGCTAACTAATAGCCATTTCAACCGTCCATGACCGCGGACACGGCTATTCGAATAGATTTGACTCTGCAGAGTTTGCACACTTTCCCCACAAGATCCGCGAGTTTATCATGTGGGCATCATCCCCGCATATCAACTATGCCATGACAAAAAACTCGGACATAGCCTTTCGCCTATTCGACTTAGCACGGGATCCTACCCTATGGAGTATGTACCTCCCCGGCACCGTGGCAGCTCACCTCACTTTGAGCGTGGCTCCACCGCCAAGCCAGGAGACCCATAGTGTCTTCCGGACGGGTAGCCCCGAAGGCATCCCGTTATACGATTGTCTCCACCTACGACAACCCGGACTCGGGGGTAACCTTACCCTTGTATTGTTGTGCGGTGTCCCATGCTAAGAAGAACAAACTATGGGCTAAGCCCCGTGCCCACGTTGGGGTAATGTGGTTGCGCGGGTTAATTGTCACGGGTGAATACTTAGGCGCCAAAGTTTTCGAAAACAAGATTCTCTTTCCAACCATCTTTGCCAAGATCCTTTTCTTTCATAAACACACGCTTGGGTAAGTCCAACTCACCCAAGGTTTTCAAAAATTCTTTTCAACAAGGTATTTTTCCAAGGGGTTTCCAACCTATAGTTTTATGGATGAACTAAGATACATCAAGGGCATGATGCTAGCCATCATACCACTAAGGAGATGATAAATGAGGTGTCAATTGGGTCATACATGCTTAGGGTAAGCATGCATAGACAACACAAGTGGAACTAACTCAAGATGGATCAAGAGACAATAATAACAAGAAGATAACAACAACAAGTAACACAACATTATGAGATCAAAAGATGGCTTGCCTTGGTTGGCTTATTTGTCCCTGGACTTCTTCAACTCCATTCAAATAAGAATTCCAATAATATAACCAAAATCCTTGTCCGATTCCACTTCTTCTTCTTATCCGGAATTGTTCGCATCTATCGCCGAAAAATATAAAAGGAACACAATCAATCACATTGCACCAACAAGACAATCATTCAACAATCAACATTCATTAGCTAACCACTCTACTAAGGACTAACATGCTAAGGTCTCATGGTTACTTATAAAAGCATGAGAGCCTCATCAACTAGCAATTGCCTCTCCGGTTATCACCATGGCATAAATAATTATCCCCTAGTAGATAACACCACAAAGATGACAAGTGCATTGGTTTGGCATCAAAAACATTCAAAGTTTATTTTCAAACATTTTTGGAAAGGCACAAAACATTTCCTACTTTATTTGGCTAATAGACACTATACACAATTAGGAAGTAAACAATATGCCCCACTATTTTGAATACTAAAATAAAACATTGAAACTAAGTTTATGTTGCAGAGGTTTTGTTTTGCAAGAATAAAACAAAGGTTGACCAATTTCAAATAAAAAGAGGTGGTCAAAGATTTTAAAATAAACAAAAAGTTTTGGTTCAACAATTCATGTAACACACTCATATTACTAACAGAAACAAATATGCATGAACAGAGACTAGAAATATTTTTCCTAGATGGCCAGTAATAAAACAAGGTTAACACAATTGGATTCATCCACAAATATTAATCCTATAATTTTTAAAATTACAAACACTAAGCAGAAAGCAGTGATCATGTTTAATGCACTAAAAATTGTACAAAAATCCTAAAAATATGGGACCAGTGGCATTGGAAAGGTAATGAAATTTCTGAACTAATGAACTTGGTTTCACTGGATTTGCGTTTGTAGATTAGGAGTTATTCACAAAAGAGTGCTACTGGTTATAACAGCAAATTTCAATTTTTCAAAAGAATTCAAACGGGCGGGAAATTTCACTGGGCCGTGCGGGGTGGCAGTGTTGGGCCGGCCCAGGTGGTTGTCCAAGTGGAGGTGAGGGAAAAAGAAATAAAGAAAGAGGAGGGGAGAGGGGCCCGGGCGGGCCAGGCCTGCATGCTGAGGTGGCCAGAGGGCCATGCAGCCGCACGTCCAGGAGGACCGAACGGCCAGTGGCCGTCGTCCTCCTCTGGCCATGCACGCGCGGGCAGACGGGAAGAAACGGAGGTGGCCGGGGGCTTACCGCGGGGCGACGGAGGTCGACGGTGAGCGTGGAGGCAGCGGCGGGTCGAGGCAGCCGAGGTGCACGTCCAGCAGCTCCTCCACTACCCGCAGCAGCTTCTCCCGACGGCGTCTTCTCCGCGGGTGCTTCCGGACGAATAGCTACAGCGGCTCCTACCGGCGATCCTGGACGACATGCAGGGGCGCGTTAGAAGGGGTAGGAGACGAGGATCAGTATGGGAAAAGAAGGGGAGGGAAAAGGGGCCGTGGGCAAGCTCGACCGTGCTCGCACGATGACCATGCCGGCGTGCTCTGCTCCGGCGAGCAGCAGCCAGGGGGCACCTCAGTGACCCTGGCATGGGATGAGTGAGGGGGTGGGGTGGAGAGGAGCACTGTGAGGGAGTGGGGGAGGCTCGGGTGGCTTTTATAGCCCCGGAGTGGCTCACGGTGGGCTTGGTGCACCCGGCAAGGTGACCATGTCTAAGGGCGGGCGTGGCGAGGATGTTGCAGGCTAGGGCTGGCCTCGGGAGCATGCGTATCGGGGAAAGGAATGCCAGGACACTATCATGGCGCAGTCTTGGGAGAAAACATGGCCTGCTGCTCTCTACCCAAAACTGGGTGACCACGTCCATGGCAAGCTCGGGCAGGGGTGCTGGGGGCATTGGGGCACGAGGGGAAAACACTGAGGAGCTCCAGGTGACATAGGCATCCCAAATGGGCCTGCCGAAGATAGTACCCAGGGTTTACTGAAGGCCCAATACCCGAAGAATAAGAAGATTCGGGAGCCCAAGATATATTAAGGAAAGTTAGAGTTGTAATAGGAAGTGTTATTTGTAATCTGGCGGGATGAGTTTGAAACCGTCCCGGACTCTGTAACTTGTACAAAACGAAACCCTCGGCTCCGCCTCCTATATAAAGGGGGAGTCGAGGGACGAAGAGATCATCGAATCATTATTACAAACCCTAGTTTTCATAATCGTCGAGTACTTTTCGGCTGAAACCTTCGAGATCTACTTGCCCTCTACTTCCAACTAAACCCTAGCCTACAATCCATAGGCATTGACAAGTTGATACCTTGTCAATTGGCGCCGTCTGTGGGAACTAGAGGCGTAAGGATCTGATCTCGATGGCACGTTCAAGATCTTCGACATCATCAACCGCAAGCAACGCAATGGATCGAGGTAAACAGATCGCTGCTGGTCCTGTCGATTTTGTTCCTCACCCACCCTCCCGTTTGGATGCATATGCATATCTGGCGGAGCCCATGGAGATGACGTTCGGAAGGTTTCACTTTCGCGTTGAGAAGGAAGGATCGTATCGTGTCGAAATTCCGATCTCGTCGGGATCGTCGGCAGTCGATTCCGATTTTTCAAGCTATACATCGTCAACTGAGTCAGGAGAAGAAGAAACTTCGTCGACACGCTACGTCAGCACCAGAGCAAGAGAGAAACTCACCAAGATCTTCAACGACATGTCGTTTGAGTCATCTGCGGACTCATATATAAGCGATGGCTCAAGCGATGTCGACAGTTACGAGTTCATCGACAAATCTATCACAGTGGGCAAGGTCTTCATCAATCTCAACGATGATGTCACCAAACCCAACATAGATCTGAATACAAAATATCATCAGATTTATGCCATTGAGGATCAAGAGGAAACATCTGAGGCTTTCGACGATCTGGGAAATCCATACGTCGATCCCTCCAATCTGCGACAAGGCCTGGGCAACAAATACGTCGGGCCAGAGCCGCGAGACAGAGTTCAACTTTCACAAGCAGCGTGGGACAGAGCCGCGAGAGCTATGAACGGTACAGAACCAATGGCTACCACGGCCACACCAGAGGAATTACAAGCATATCAATATAGGCTCGCACGAGCTGCCAGAGAATTGGAAAAACAGACAGCCGAGTTAAACAGGAGAAAGGAGGCAGCTTCTGCATCCAGCAGGAGAAGGGCAGATCTAAGTCGACAATCTAGAACTTCGGGTGATAGCCACAGGGAGGCTCGGAACAGAGCAAGATCAAGGTTGCAACATATACCCGAGGTAGAAAGAGAGCACTTGGTCCAAAACCTCGACATGTCCTTCATGTCGATAGATACAAGAGGAAATATCATCCCTAAGACACCAGAGGCTGGGTATATGGCGACACATGCTTTTATCCTCGCATCTAAACCACCTCCAGGTGATCCAAGGGAAACACTATACAATATGGCGGTAGCAGGAGTTGGAGCTATGGGAACAGCGTTTGTATCAACGCCTCCCGAAGGAGCGGCAAGGCAAAATAGTCCACGACCCGCAGCAGCAACAGCGGCAGCACCTGAAGGACCAAGTGGAGCAAGAGACACAACAGCACAAGCAAGGGTCGACAGAGCGCGGCAAAGCAGAAGGGATCATCGGCAATCTCCGGAGCTTAACGACGAAGATATGTGCGGCTTGCCATGCTTCACGAGGAGAGTCCGAAAAACTCGAGTCCCCTCAGGATTCAAGTTACCCGACAACTTCAAGAAATTCGACGGCCTTCAAGATCCAGAGGATTGGCTAGTTGATTATCTTGAGACAGTGAAGCTCACGGGAGGAACCAGGGCAACAGCTATGCAAAGCATCCAGGTGCATTTGAGTGGAGCCGCACGATCTTGGATAAAGAAACTCACTCCAGGATCTATCGACAGCTGGGAAAGTTTCGAGGATGTGTTCGTCAAGAATTTCAGATCCACGTGCAAAAAACCTGCGTCGTTAGAGGAGTTGAGAGCGTGTCGACAAAAGCCAGATGAGCCAATGAGAAAGTACATCCAAAGGTGGAATATCATCAAAAACTCGGCAGAAAATATATCTGACGAGAGAGCAATAGATGCGTTTGTCGCAGGAATCAGGCGTGGAGATTTTGTCGAGGACTTAGGAAGGACCAATCCAAAGACAGTATCTGCGTTAATGGAGATAGCAAACAGATGGGCAGATGGAGAAGACGCTGTCCACAACAAACAGCACAGGTCGCCAGAGGAGGACCGTGGCCGAAATTATCAACCGAGGCGACGATTTCCTCGGCAGTACCCGAACTATGACGCTCCAGGGCAAATTTCGGCAGGTTTTCGGGCAAACACAGGAGGGAGCAACAGAGATGATTATCAGAGAAGCAGTGAACAGCGAGGCGATAACAGGGATGATTCTCGCAACAACAGGCAAAATAGCGGGCCTAGGTTCCCAAGGCCTTTCGTGTCCCCTGAAGAGATGATGAATGGGCCGTGTCAAATGCACTTTTTCCTCGACAGCAACGGTAAAAGACAGTCAGGGCACCTGCAGAAAGACTGTCGAAATTTTCAGGCAATGCTAAGATATACAGAGAACGCTAACGCGCGGGCAACACAGAGAAATCCTCGAGAACCCAGAAGCGAGATTCACTTGCCGCCTCCTCCCGCGATTACAGACGACAATCGGCATCAGCTCAGAATAGCGGCAGCACCTCCACCACCACCTTATGTTGATCCTAACTCCAACGGAGCGGTGTCAATGATTCAGAAGGGAAGGCCGTCCAATAGAGCTCAGAAAGTAATCTCACGACAGGTGTTTATGGCAGAAAAAATGCCTCCACCAACAGTTGAGTATCTTAATTGGTCAGGACAAGATATTGGCTTTACAATAGCAGATCATCCGCAGCAAGTCCCTCGACCAGGGCAGTCAGCACTTATCCTGCCAGCAGTTATCGCAGGATTTGATGTTTCTCGAGTGTTCATAGACGGCGGCAGCAACCTAAACCTTATGTATGCAGATACATTGAGGAAGATGAACATATCCTTAGCAAACTTGAAGCCAACAGACACAAGGTTCCACGGCATCACACCGGAGAAACCAAGTTATCCATTGGGGAAGATCAATCTCGACGTTCAGTTTGGGACCCGAGAAAATTATAGAATCGAGAGGCTGGAATTTGAAGTCGTGGATTTTCCGTCGCAGTACCACGCTCTGTTGGGACGACCAGCATATGCTAGATTTATGGCGGTGCCACACTATACATACCTGTTGTGGAGGTTGCCTGGACCAAAGGGACCAATCACAGTCAAAGGAAGCTTTGCTTTAGCCGATAAGTGTGATAAGGATTTTCATCGGCTATCAGAAACTTTCGGGATGCAAGCTGAGTATTTGGCGTCAAAAAGCATGACCGATTACGACGTACTGCCAGACGTTGGAAGGCCAAATAAGGAATCAACTTTCAATACCAAGAAAAATTCTAAGGAGGTGCAGATTCACCCGACAGACCCGAAAAAGACGACATCTATCGCAAACGACATGGATATCGCATAGGAAAGCGCGCTCGTCGAGTTCCTCCGTGAGCACTGGAAAATCTTCGCATGGTGTCCAGCTGACATGCCAGGAGTACCCAGGGAACTTGCCGAGCACCACCTAAACTTGGATCCATTAGCGAGACCAATCAAACAACCTCTGCGGCGTTTTTCGGAACCAAACCGCAAAGCTATGCTATCAGAAGTAGATCGACTTGAGGAAGCTGGTTTTATCAAAGAGATATCTACAGAAGCCACATGGGTAGCTAACCCAGTGATGGTGCCGAAGAAACACACGACAGTCCTTCGCATGTGCGTCGACTTTACGTGTCTCAATAAACATTGTCCAAAGGATCACTTTCCCCTCCCGAGAATCGATCAAATTATCGACTCCACGGCTGGATGTGAACGTCTTTCCTTCCTGGACGCATATTCTGGTTATAACCAGATCAGATTGAAAGAAGAAGACGAAGCCAAAACAACGTTCATAACACCTTACGGCGTGTTCTGTTATAGAACAATGCCTTTCGGTTTAAAAAACGCGGGAGCAACATATCAGAGGATGATGCAGAAGTGTTTGGCGACACAGATCGGGAAAAACGTGCAAGTATACATCGACGATGTCGTCATAACGTCAAAAGAGGGGGCAACACTGATTGAGGATCTCAAGGAAACCTTCGACAACCTCAACAAATTCTGCCTCAAGCTGAACCCGACGAAGTGTTCCTTTGGCGTCCCAGCAGGAGAACTTCTGGGATTTCTAGTCTCAGCAAGAGGGATTGAAGCAAATCCCGATAAAATACAAGCTATCGTAACAATGAGAAAGCCAACAAAGTTGAAAGAAATACAACAGCTAACTGGGCGAGTCGCAGCTTTGAGTAGATTCGTCGCCAGGCTGGGAGAAAAAGCGTTACCATTCTACGCTCTGATAAAGCAAGGAGATAAATTCCAGTGGAACGAAGAGGCCGACAGAGCTTTCGAGGATTTGAAGCGCACAATCTCGACACCACCAATTTTGGTGGCGCCGAAGGAAAAGGAACCTCTCCTGCTGTATATCGCAGCCACGCCCCAAGTGGTGAGCACAGTGCTAGTTGTCGAAAGGGAGGAAGAAGGAAAACTTCACGGCGTGCAGAGGCCAGTATACTTCGTCAGCGAAGTTTTATCGCCCTCAAAACAAAGGTACCCTCAGTACCAAAAGCTAGCATATGGAGTGTTCACAACAGCACGAAAATTGCGCCACTATTTTTCGGCACACCCGATCATAGTGGTCAATGAAGCTCCCTTGTCAAATATACTAAACAATCCAGAAGCTACGGGTCGTGTCTCCCTTTGGGGAATAGAACTTTCCCCTCGGGACATCACGTATGAAAAAAGAAAAGCAATCAAGTCGCAAGTTTTGCCAGACTTCATTGCAGAGTGGATGGAGCTGCAAAACACAGGACCCCCAGACTTATCGAGAACATGGACCATGAACTTTGATGGATCCAAGAGACTTGAAGGAGCTGGCGCAGGAGTAGTGCTTATATCACCTGAAGGCGACAAGTTAAAATATGTCCTTCGGATGACGTTCCCTAATGCATCCAATAACGAAGCAGAATATGAAGCTCTCATACACGGGATGAAGATGGCGAAAGCTTGCGGTGCAACTCGACTAAAAATCTTTGGTGACTCACAACTGGTGGCTCAGCAAGTTATGAACCAATGTGACGCAGTCAATGATAGTATGATGGCATACAAGGAGGTGTACAACGAGCTCGAGAAGTTGTTCGATGGATGCGAAGTAAATCATATTAGCAGACTGAGCAACGACGAAGCCGACGTTCTTGCAAACATCGGATCGCAATGCCTTGCAGTTCCGCCAGGTGTATTCTGGGAAGAGATAACAGAGAGATCCACCAAATCGACAAAATCAAAAAAGAAGGAGAAGAAACCCTCGGGGGCTACCAAGGAAAAGCAAGAGGAAGAAGAAGAAGATCAAGACCTGGTCATGGTGATACAGATACCATGGATGCAGACGTACATATCATACATCCTCAGGAAAGAAATACCCGATGATCCAGTTGAGGCAAGGCGAGTAATTCGACGCTCCAAAGCCTTCACGGTGATCAAAGGAGAATTGTACAAGCGGAGTATTTCAGGCGTCCTGCAAAGGTGTGTCACACCCGAAGAAGGAAGAATAATTCTGAAGGATGTACACGAAGGAATATGTGGCCACCACGCAAGTAGTTGAGCTATTGCAGCCAAGGTTTTTCGGGCAGGATTCTACTGGTTGACAGCAATCGAGGATGCCAAGGAAATAGTAAGAACTTGCGACGCGTGTCAAAGGTTTGCCGCAAAACCTCACTCTCCAGCAGCAGAGCTAGCACCAATACCATTGTCGTGGCCCTTTGCCCAATGGGGACTTGATATGGTAGGCAAGTTACACAAATCCTGGCCAGGAGGAAAGGAGTACATGCTAGTAGCTGTCGACAAATTTACAAAGTGGATAGAAGCGAAGCCGATAAATTCACCAGACGGAGCATCCGCAGTAAAATTCATAAAAGGCCTCGTCTTCAGATTTGGAGTGCCCCACAGCATCGTCACAGACAATGGCAGTAACTTCACATCCCACGAATTCAAAGATTATTGCGAAGAAGTGGGTATCAAGTTGCACTTCGCGTCAGTTGCACATCCTCAAACCAATGGGCAAGTCGAGAAAGCCAATGGCATCATCTGCAATGGCATCAAGAAACGCCTGTTAGGACCACTGGAAAAAGCTCGACATACCTGGCCAGAAGAACTACCAAGTGTGTTGTGGAGCATCCGAACAACACCAAATACAACACACAGAGACCCCGTTTTTCCCTGGTCCATGGAGCAGAGGCAAGATCGCCAATAGAAATAGAGCACGACTCCCCCAGAGTCACAGAGTATAATGAAGAAACTTCCAAGATAGCATTGGAAGACGACGTCGACGCACTCGACGAAGCTCGAGACGAAGTACTATCAAGGGTAACCAAATACCAACAGGACTTGAAGAATTACCACAGTCGACGTTTGCGGCCAAGATCTTTTCAGGTGGGAGACCTAGTTCTTCGGCTCACGCAAAAAAGTCATGAAAAACTCGAGTCACCATGGCTTGGCCCTTACATTGTCACGGAAGTAATCGGAGGAGGAGCATACAGGATAAAGGACAAGAAGACAGGGTGGAGGAGCAAAACCCCGGAACGTGGCGCAACTCAGGCGGTTCTACGCCTAGAGTCGAAATATAGTCCTTGTAAAACCTCAATGTACTGAAACGCCCACGAGTTTTCAGACGCACTCTTTTCCTTTTTCGGGGCACCGAGTGGGGCCGGGAAAGGTTTTTAATGAGGCGGGCTCGCGGAGCTGCAATATAATAAAGATAGTATCAATATAACTTTTCTTCATCGACACGCTCAAAGTCTCCGACACGACGAATTTCAATATAGTTCCTCGAAAAAAAGAAAAGCCTCGCCTTGGTATTAAAATACCTCGCGAGTCAATAAAAATACAAAATAGTACTTAACAAAAAAGCTCGGGGGCTGATTCTCGTTAAAACTGCATATTGAATAAATGCCTTGGTTCAAAACCTCGCAATACACAAATACAGAAAATAGCCACCGAAACACTCGGGGGCTAGACAAATATAGAAATATGGTGATTGCTTTACAATATAATCACAATCGTGGGTTACAAAGAAGATTTATCTACCAGAGGAAAATAATCAGTCATGATTCAATATATCATCAAGGGTAATTCTATTTTCTTCAGGAGCAGCGCCAAGAAAATCAGCATAATGACCATCTGAAAAAAAGTCGGCATCCATCCGAAGAAGGTCTTCAATCATTTCTTCGGCTATAGGCGAAACCTTCGTGTTAATTCGGTCGACACCAACTCTTCGGCGCTTTACCTTCTCGTGAACTTTCGCAACAACTTGGGTCAGGTCAAGTTTCGAGTGGCAAATCTGAAGCATGATAAGGGCAAATCTGGCGCCAGCTACCAGTTGAGCTCTGACAAAATCATGGATCCTGTGGGCATCCTTGAATTTCTCCATTAACTCGGGAAGAGTTTTTGGTTGAACGTTCCGAGGAAACATGGAGTTATAAACCATAGACAGAGTCTTGGTACAGAAGTCAAGGAAGTCGCGAGTTTGAGAGGTGCGATCCTAAAATCTGACAATCTGGCGGGTCCTCTCTGGGGTAGCCCAAAACAAAGAACCATGGTCAAGGGAAAGGTTCACAAGGAGGTTCGTCCTAGTATTTACCCTCTCTTCTTCGGCAACAGCATCAGTAAAGGAACCTATTAAAACAACGGAGCAGAAAACTTTAAGAGACGTAGCATGAAGACGAAAGATATCGGAGGATGAAACAAGCATACCCGACATATCCGCACTGGCTTCATTCATTAACTCGAGCATGAAATTTTCTCGAGTAGTCGCCTTTTCAGCCTCGGAAGCAGCGATTTCCTTAGCAGCCACGGCCTCGCGAGCTTGCTGAAGTGCAATTTTTTCGGCTTCAGACGACTTCCGAGATTTTTCCATCATCACAAGTGTTTGCTTCTTCGCATACTGAAGTTGCTGCCGAAGTTCATCCAATTCTCGCGGCAAGGAATCTCCAACAGGTGCAGCATCAGCAAGAGGTCTCCTTGAGTGAGAAGAAGAAGGCGAAATATTGGAAGGAGCGGAAGATGGAGTATAGTTATCAAATACCAACTGAAATTTAACAAAACAAGACAACATCAAACAACAAGCAAAGATAGAGTTTTCATTAATCTTTCGGAATAATTACAAAGGCCTCACAGTGGAGCTAATGAAGTACGTGTCGCCAAATAACTACTTTGGCGACAAGAGCAAAAGAAACAGAGAAAGAAAAACAAAGAGGCATGCAACTAGACCTCCGTCCTTGATGAGCTAGGAGTCGAAGCTGGTTTGATCCCGAGATATGCCAAGATTTTCTTCGTGTTGGGCTTGGCTGCCTTAATCAGTGACCTCCATTTCGATTGCTCTATTTGATCGGTGTCGCCAACTTTCGTCCAATCAACAGTCTGTTGGCTGTCAGCAACCAGGGCAACAGTGCTTTCGAGAGCAATCTTCATGTTTTCTTGACGCATCTTCAGTCCAAGGTCTTCTGATGAATTGAAGCTCTTGGCAAGGGTAAGGAAAGTCGGGGGCTCCTCTTTCTTCGGGAAGAAGTAGGGGAACAGCGCCGACAATCCTGCATTAGCATTTGCCACGCCTTCACGAATTTCGGACCCATGAAGCTCCAGATAAGAAAGTGCATCAAGGAGAGGGTCATTGACGGGATTCTCCAGATCAAAATCTTGGTTTGTTTGGTCTGCCACAGGAAACAAAACATCGGTCAACAACAAGAAACAGCGGTTCTCATAAAAATAGAAGGGATCAATAATATTACTGTGAGTGCGTCGACTTTGTGATTTCAGGCGCTTGAGGATCCCCTGTTCACGAGAAGCTTGTGCAGCTTTATGCTCGTTTAAGGCAGATTCAGCATCCTCAAGTCTTTTCTGCAGTTCCTCGACACTAGCAGCTTTTGCTTTGGCTTCATCAGCCTCGGTTTTGGCTTCGCAAGCAACAAGTTCGGCTTTCTTGCGAGCCGCCTCACTTTGCTCAAGTTTTTGAGCAAGTGCGTCGGCACGTTTGTTGGCCTCTGCAAGTTTCTCTGTCGAGATAAAAATAAAAAGAAGAAAGATCAAAAATCGCGACAAACAAACAGGAGCAAAAAGTCAAGAAAAAACGGCAAGTATAAAAATTGTTACCTTCGGTTCTGCTCGCATACTCACGGTACCCAATGAATTGGGATCTGATGTGGAGAAGCTCTTTGATCATGGGCTGTCAAAGAAGAACACAGCAAGAGAAACATCGGCATGAAAAAAAGAGTGAAGGCGTGAAAAAGCAAAATAGAGGAAATATAGATATCGACAAACTTACATCGTCTAAGAGCAGAGTCGAAGAGCCGCCCAATTGAGGGGCAGGTTCAACAATCGTTTCAATCCTTGTCCTTTTTGGTGAAGGAGCTAGGGGGCTTGCTGGCGGAGTTGTGGTGACGACGTTTCGTTGAGGAGGCGAGGATTCTTCTCCTTCAACTAGCGTGTCTGAGGCAAGTACAGTATGTGACGTGCTTGTCCGAGGAGCCACGTCAACAGTTGGTACTTCTTCCTCGTCATCACTGTTGATTAAACATCGACAGTATAAAAAGCAAGACAAGATAAACATTTCGAGTACAGAAGTAAGGAGAAATAAAAATGACTTACGAGCTGACGAGGGATTCAATATAAGGGTCATAAGCTGCCTTCGGATGAGAAGGAACAACTTTTTCGGCTTTAGAAGTGCCAGAACCCTCGGCGTCATTCCTTTTCCTTTTGTTCCTTGGGGAAACAGCAGGAGGAAGGGATTGCGTCGATTCGCTGGCATCAGATTCAACTTCTTTTTCATGGGAAGCCGCAGATTTGTGAGAACCTGCGACTTCACTTTCAGGAAGAGAAGAACCTTGGTTGTCTTCGGCAACGATAGCCTGTTCTTCGACTTCTCCATCCTCAGGAAGAGGAGGAAGGGAAGCCATAGTAGGATGGTTCTGCAGGAAAATAGCGACAACAGAAAAATTAATGAGATGCAGGGAAAGTTCGGAACAAGACAAAAAATTCGAGAAGACAAAATACCTCAGGGAGAGGATTGGCGGAGCTGTATGGTTCCACGCGGCAGGAGGAGGGAATAGGATCCTTCTTGGCCAAGCGGGAAATTCTTCGAATCAGCTTCTCCAAGTCCTTTGCAGAAAGATCACTGGAGAGTCTATTGGCGTTGTTTTCACCAGAATACGTCCAAAGGGGATTTTTGCGAGCCTGAAGAGGCTGCACTCTAATCCTAAGGAAGTAGGCAGTGATTTGAACACCAGACAGTTCTTTGCCTCGAGTATTTTGAAGCTGATGAATACGAGACATAAGTGCTTCTGTCGCCTTTTTCTCTTCTTCGGAAGCTTCAGCATCCCAGGAGCGGCGGCGCTGAATTTTGGCACTTCCGTCGAAAGGGACTATGTTGTGTTCCACAGAGTTGGCACTTTCTTCGTGTATGTAGAGCCACCTTTTGCGCCACCCTTGGACAGAATCAGGAAATTTGACGTCGAAGTAATCAACGTCAGTTCGGACACAGATAACAACGCCGCCTATGTTATAAGTGGCGTTGTGGGAGCCATTGCGGCGGAGGCAGAAAATGCCTTTCCACAGAGCCCAGTTAGGCGGGATTCCAAGGAAGCATTCGCACAGCGTGATAAAAATGGAAATATGGAGGATGGAATTGGGGGTCAACTGGTGCAGCTGAATCCCATAAACAAAAAGAAGGCCGCGGAGGAAATCGTGAATTGGGGCAGAAAGGCCGCGGATGAGGTGATCAACGAAACTAACCCGGTACTCCATTGGAGGGTTTGGGTAGCTTTCTTCGCTGGGAAAGCGGATGGCGTCCTCTTTCTTCATCAGGCCAAGCCTCTTCAGCGTGTTGACGTCTTGGTTGGAGATTTTAGATCTCTCCCACTCAAGGTCTTCAGCGGCCATCTTGGACTCTGGAGTGCTGTGGCGAGTGAGTCGCGTGCGCGGTGGCATCAATGGCACTGGAAAAGCAATGTTCGTGCGGAAGATCAAAGAGAGTTGGGCGCAGGGGAAGTTTTTGCAAAGAGGAACAGATGTGCGGCGCAAGCGAAGGAGTGGACGGAGGTTGAAGAAAGGTTTATATAAGAATCGGGCGAAGCAATGCACCGTTGGATGAAGAAATCGTGTGGTGAAAAAAGATCTTCTAGATAAAAGGGTAAAAAGGTATTTTTACTGAGATAGGCGTTACCGTACGTGCGCCAGGAAAAGCGGAGGACGTGTGTCCCCCACTTGCACGACGTGTCAACGTGGTGGAAGCAATGGACCCACAAGGCAGAAAAATCACGACTATTAACAGAGATGAAGTAAATTTGATTAAGGGAAGCATGCCGACAAAAAAAAAAAAAAAGAAGATTGGCGACAGGAGAAGTTATTAAATACTTCGGGAGCCTTTGATCAAATACAAGTTTTTGCCCAAATGCTCGGGGGCTACTTCGACAAAAAGTAAAATTTCGAGTATGGCAGTATAGAAATTGCGGGAGCCTACAACCAAGCACAAGTCCATGGCTGTAGCCTCGGGGGCTACTCCCATCGGGAGCGCTGTTCGCGCACCCGAGAGATGAAAAGAAGATCATATCGAGAAATAATGACAATATAGCGACAAGGTGGACTAAAATGTTGAGCCTACAACCAAGCACAAGTCCTTGGCTGTAGCCTCGGGGGCTACTCCCATCGGGAACACTGTTCGCGTGCCCGATGAAATTAAAAAAGAAAAGATAGAAAAGCAAAAGAGTATATTTCGAGTTATAATTAACTCTACATATACTCCCATCGGGAGAGCAATATAAGTCATATTTGACTCGATAAAATGTGCCATTCCAACAGCCGGAAAAGCACTCGACAATATATTCTCAGAACGCCAAAGTTGCGATCAATTTCTGAATGCCGCAAATTTGCGAAGGTAAGACCCCAGATCCGTTCTGCTGGGCGTGGCATCGCCGAAGACTGCGCTCTGCTACTTTTATCCGTATCAACAGATACGAAGAAAAATCCTAACGGACGCGTTAGGTACTCGATAAATTTGACTGGGACTCGACAGAATGGTAAGACCTTAAGCGGCACCTATCGAAGTTTACACCAGTATCCCGAGATCATGTCCAGGGACGTGATCTTGAAGTAGGTTTTTGCGGATTGCCACTAGAGCAGTTAACTAGTACCTGATCCGTCAGATGAACTAGCCCCAGCTACCATTATCCCTGTACAATATAGAATTTTATGAAGAAGTATAAACAAGTTGAAGCTGTTGAATAAAAATAAAAAGTGGAGATTTTCCCTGACTCTACGATTCAAGCAAAATCTCGGGGGCTACTGACATAGGCATCCCAAATGGGCCTGCCGAAGATAGTACCCGGGGTTTACTGAAGGCCCAATACCCGAAGAATAAGAAGATTCGGGAGCCCAAGATATATTAAGGAAAGTTAGAGTTATAATAGGAAGTGTTATTTGTAATCTGGCGGGATGAGTTTGAAACCGTCCCGGACTCTGTAACTTGTACAAAACGAAACCCTCGGCTCCGCCTCCTATATATAGGGGGAGTCGAGGGACGAAGAGATCATCGAATCATTATTACAAACCCTAGTTTTCATAATCGTCAAGTACTTTTCGGCTGAAACCTTCGAGATCTACTTGCCCTCTACTTCCAACTAAACCCTAGCCTACAATCCATAGGCATTGACAAGTTGATACCTTGTCACCAGGAATCCAGGGAGGGGCCTGAGACATGAAGAGAGGTGCAGGGGTGCAGGTCTAGGGGTTTTGGTCAACACATATGCCATTCATGGCATTGGGAAGGAGGAGAAGAGCAATGATGGTGGAGGGGTTGTGTAGGTCTGATTAGGGGAGCAAGGTAGGGGTGCAGGTCGTGTCTATCCATTGGGTGGGCAAGATATGAGAGAGAGAGAGAGAGATATTGAGTGGAAACTAGTGGCATATGCATCAACAAGGCATGCATAGCCGGTCTTCCTCTCCTTGGCAAAGTTTGAGTGAGCATGGGTGAATCCAAGTTGGTCATGCTCAATGTCTAGGACGTGCTGATGATGGAGAGGTCAAGAGATGGACTTGAGGTGATAAAAGTAAAGCGAGAGGGAGAGAGAGATGGGAAGATATGTGCATGTGCCAAGATGGCATGGCATGGCCGGCCACTTCCTTAGTTAAATAGTTTTGTATGGTTGATCATCAAAAAGGAGGGTGTGGTGAAGACTAGAAAGAACTTTAGGAGAAAAGGAGGGGAAATGGGCATGAATGCCATAGTTGATCAAATGAACAACTCATAAGGTTATGGGTAGGTAGATGGAGGTGATTTGATGCTATATGGATCAGAGAGGTGCAATTGATATTTCAAATGTTTCCATTTAACTTGGAGTTCATTGTGTAGGTAATTGAATTACCTCAATTGTCTAAGGTCAATTGGAAAGGAATTCAATTGAAAAGGAATTGAAATAAAAAGAGGAGCTAGATAGAAAATAGGTCTTCAAAAAGCTCTACTCACTTTATTAAGTAAGGTAGATTTTCATAAATAAAACAAATAGAACTAGGAGAATAAATAAATAGAAATTATTTTTGGGTGGAAATAAGGTGAGGTAGAATACCACACACATTTCCCATTTTCTTTGAGAAAATAAATTGAAAGGCTTTGATAAAACTAGAAGTGGCTTTATGGTGAAAATTAGGGAAGAATCTTAAATAGGATTTTTGGGCAAAAATATTTTGGGAGGAGTGAGCTCAAGGGTAGATGGTGGCTACCTAATGTACCAATCATTCTCACTCTTGGTTTTGAAAAGATTAAACTTGGAATAAAGATAAACAAAGGATAAGAGAGGAGCAAGTGATCTAGTGCTGAAATAGTGGATAGGGGAGAAGATCGAGTGAAAATAAGAATCATAAGGGTTGCATGGGACATGCAAGATGTGGAAGTTGTAGAGGATGTTGCATAGATGTGATCCATGCATTGGGGTTACTAATAACAGTTGTGGGTGTTAATATATCAACAGCCAAAGTTTGAACTTTTTAAGCCTGCCAAAAACAGATTTTTGACTAGGCCTCAAAACGGACAAGGATAAATGAGTATAAGAGGGATTTGGTTCAAAGCAAGGATATGGTTGGGAAGTGCTCCTGACAAGGTACGTCTAGGACCAGGTGCATTGCCTTAGATGGCAAGAGGTAGCTTAATCCAGGGGTTCAAAAATGGAACCTGAAAACAGATTTAGGACTTAGCCAAATTTTGAATTGTCTAGGGTTTTTGACTAGGGTAAGAGAGAAGGATATAATAAGGAGTGGATGGTATTAAAACTTGAATAGAAGATAAGGTGAGCTAAAGTGCATTACAGAGATGATCCCAAGATAGGTGCATTCAGGGCCATAGATGGAAAGGTTTTAGTTAATGTGTTGCTAGTTGGTTTTCACCTACGAGGTTTAAGTGGTGGAGTAACTCAAGACAATCTAGCTCAACCAACAGACGAAGGCACACTCATCAGTTCACATCAACAAGCAGATCAGGGCAATTCACCTATAAACAGAACAAGGCAATTCATCTTAGTTAGTCTTTTAGAAAAAAATTTGTTCCCCCTAATTTTTGCACTATGGACAGTTACACAAGGTTGCAAGAGTTGGGGTGTGACAGATTGGGGGAAGGTTGGACCCAGAAACAGGGAAGTGTATTTATAATAAAGAACATCTCAAAAACCCTTGTGAAGCCCTTATAGAAGCACATAGGGATGTGCGGGAGGGGAGGTTCCATCCCGAAAGAGAGAACGATGAGCTAACACGCACCCTTGGGAACAAAGAACACGGCGGACGAACACGAGGCACGATTGGCTCCGTTTCGTGGAAGTATCGCTTTCCCGAGGAAAGGAAGAGATTTCCTGATAAAAGCCATGAGAAGAGAAAGGCAAGGGAAGTAGACCGCATATCATCCTTAGAGGAATCTATGAGCGTCCTTAGAGCCCAAATGCACGAAGTACTTACCGGCCAGCGATCTCAAGGGCAGCATGAAGATCCTGCTATCGACCCGCAGCAATCTCAGCACCGGAAAAGCAGCGTGGCTTTCACGCAGCTCCAGCTCGAAGCAGGTGATGATCAGGAGATGTTGGCTCCTCGCTACCCCGTGGATGATATCACAGAGAGCTGTCCTTGTGAGCTGCACGTAAAAGTTGTGAACATATCCATGAAGGTGGCGGTCTGCTATGTCGTACCTGCAACAACTTATCATTGCGGTCCGATTCCAAATGGCTATGCTGTTGCGTTGGTTGATGAAGTGATGGGAGGATATGAGCCGGTGATGCTTGACCACCCTGCAGGTGAAGATCGGGAAATCAATGAACTGGGAGAAGCCATTAGAACCACCGTTCTATGGCGCAAGGAATACATTGTGCTTCCAGGTTCAAAGAAAAGCAGGCCACCTCCAGCTCATTCTCCACCGCCTCCGCCGTCTCCACCACCTCCGCCGTCTCCACCACCTCCGCAGTCTCCTCTGCGTGAGCATACTCCGCCGCCTCCTCCTCGTCAGGAGACTCCGCCGGCTGTGCCGCCTAAGCAGAATCAACAAAAGAGGAATACTGCGTCGACAAGTACTACATCACTGAAGAAGAGACCATCAGCTCCGAAGAGGTCTAAGTCTCCTGAGTTGTTACCGTACGAGATGACTGATGAGCAGAATGATGCAATCGCAGATGCCGAGCTGAAGGAGCATTTTGCACCGAAGCCGCCCCCGCCAAAGTTGTTTATAGCACCTCATACAGTGAGGCACTTTGCCGAGACAAGAGCAAAGAAAGCTGAGTTGGCAAGTGATTATGACCGCTCTCTTGGACAGTCCTCTAGAGCCAAGAAAGCTGAGTATGGAAGTAGACCCTTAACAGGGAAAACAATTCCCCAGCTCGGACAGCAGGAAAACCAATCTCTAGCCCCCTTGGTCGTGCACTCCTATGATGATCCGGAGACTAGAGAATTGATCGAACGGTCGGCTAGACAACTTGGAGCAACCGTTGAGTACGATGACTACTTCCCCATGGCTGAACCCGTATACAAATACAAATACGGTATGCCTCTCGTCAGTAAAGACAAGCTCCCGCTTCTACAAACTCAAATGCGAAAATTGCATGACTGGTACATGCAAGCCTCTCATAACTCGGAGGCCTACCTCGTAGTGGGAATTAAAGATGAGCATTACTTCCGGGGAAACGAGGAGATAAACATTGAGTTTGAAGAACTATTTCAGTTATTCAATCAAGACGCCCTCGACAAAAGTCTCATGAGTTGCTACTGTCTGTAAGTGATTTATTTATGTAATTAAGTCTCTAGCTCAGCTCGTTCAATGCACTAACAATTATCCCCACTATATTCTTTTATAAGCTATATATTGTGCAGAATGAAGATGCTCCAATGCAGAAGAGGCGGACTATATGACATTGGGTTCATTGACCCAAATACCGTTCATGAACTTACGGTTCGAGATTACCCCAAGGACACAGAGAAAAACTTGCTAAGGTTATAACACTCACTCGAAGTTGTATAAACCTTAGCAAGTTTTCCTCTGTGTCCTTGGGGTAATCTCGAACCGTAAGTTCATGAACGGTATTTGGGTCAATGAACCCAATGTCATATAGTCCGCCTCTTCTATATTCGAGCATCTTCATTCTGCACAATATATAGCGTATAAAAGAATATAGTGGGGATAATTGTTAGTGCATTGAACGAGCTGAGCTAGAGACTTAATTACATAAATAAATCACTTACAGACAGTAGCAACTCATGAGACTTTTGTTGAGGGCGTCTTGATTGAATAACTGAAATAGTTCTTCAAACTCAATATTTATCTCCTCGTTTCCCCGGAAGTAATGCTCATCTTTAATTCCCACTATGAGGTAGGCCTCCAAGTTATGAGAGGCTTGCATGTACCAGTCATGCAATTTTCGCATTTCAGTTTGTAGAAGCGGGAGCTTGTCGTTACTGACGAGAGGCATACCGTATTTGTATTTGTATACGGGTTCATCCATGGGGAAGTAGTCATCGTACTCAACGGTTGCTCCAAGTTGTCTAGCCGACCGTTCGATCAATTCTCTAGTCTCCGGATCATCATAGGAGTGCACGACCAAGGGGGCTAGAGATTGGTTTTTCTGCTGTCCGAGCTGGGGAATTGTTCTCCCTGTTAAGGGTCTACTTCCATACTCAGCTTTCTTTGCTATAGAGGACTGTCTAAGAGAGCGGTCATAATCACTTGCCAACTCAGTTTCTTTGCTCTCGTCTCGGCAAAGTGCCTCACTGTATGAGGTGCTATAAACAGCTTTGGCGGGGACAGCTTTGGTGCAAAATGGTCCTTCAGCTCGGCATCTGTGATTGCATCGTTCTGCTCATCAGTCATCTCATACGGTAACAACTCAGGAGACTTAGACCTCTTCGGAGCTGATGGTCTCTTCTTCAGAGATGTAGTACTTGTCAAGGCAGTCTTCCTCTTTTGTCGATTCTGCTTAGGCAGCACAGCCGGCGGAGTCTCCTGACGAGGAGGAGGCGGTGGAGTATGCTCATGCAGAGCAGACTGCGGAGGTGGTGGAGACGGCGGAGGCGGCGGAGAATGAGATGGAGGTGGCCTGCTTTTCTTTGAACCTGGAAGCACAATGTATTCCTTGCGCCATAGAACGGTGGTTCTAATGGCTTCTCCCAGTTCATTGATTTCCCGATCTTCACCTGTAGGGTGGTCAAGCATCACCGGCTCATATCCTCCCATCACTTCATCCACCAACGCAACAGCATAGCCATTTGGAATCGGACCGCAATGATAAGTTGTTGCAGGTACGACATAGCCGACCGCCGCCTTCATGGATATGTTCTCAACTTTTACGTGCAGCTCACAAGGACAGCTCTCTGTGATATCATCCACGGGGTAGCGAGGAGCCAACATCTCCTGATCATCACCCGCTTCGAGCTGGAGCTGCGTGGAAGCCATGCTGCTTTTCCGAGGCTGAGATTGCTGTGGGTCGATAGCAGGATCTTCATGTTGCCCCTGAGATCACTGGCCGGTAAGTACTTCGTGCATTTGGGCTCTAAGGACGCTCATAGATTCCTCTAAGGACGATATGCGGTCTGCTTCCCTTGCCTTTCTCCTCTCATGGATTTTATCAGGAAATCTCTTCCTTTCCTCGGGAAAGCCATACTTCCACGGAACGGAGCCAATCGTGCCTCGTGTTCGTCCGCCGTGTTCTTTGTTCCCAAGGGCGCGTGTCAGCTCGTCGTTCTCTCTTTCGGGATGGAACCTCCCCTCCCGCACGTCCCTATGTCCTTCTATAAGGGCTTCACAAGGGTTTTTGAGATGTTCTTTATTATAAATACACTTCCCTGTTTCTGGGTCCAACCTTCCCCCAATCCCGTAGAACCACTCCTTCGATCGTTCGGTCCAATCGAATGTCCCTATTTGGATCCCTTTCCTGACCAGTTCCGCCTCAGCTTCCTGCCAGTTAGGCCTGTTAGCCCTGTAGCCACCTGGACCCATAACTTGGTGATATTTCATCAACGCTGCATTTTTCTTATTTGTTTCCGACCTTTTCTTAAATTCTTCTGACAGCGTGTACTTCACGAATTCGGACGAGTGATCTTTTATCTTCTCATACGCTCCAGTGAAGTCCGGAGTCTTCTTTTGCTTGACAAAGTCATGGTACAATCTTTTCTTGTGGTTCTTGAATAGTTCGGCCATCTTCTTTAGAGCAAACTCCTTGACTTTCTCCTCCATCTGTCTGGCTTTATCGGCATTCTCCTCTGGAGGTAGGTTGAAATGTGCCATGAGCCAACGCCAAATGTTGTTTTTGGCTACATCATCGATATAATGACCTGCTTCAGCCGCTGCAGCCTTCGGCTTGTGCCATTCTCGAACGGTGATCGGGATGCAGTCCCTAACAACCACTCCACATTGATCTATAAATAATTTTGCAGCCTTGGCGGGAGCAGTCGGTCGGCCACTCTGATCGATTTCGACGATCTCATGCCTAACACCTTCGGGCAACTTTTTGGCCGGGCCTCGCTTCGACTTTACAGAAGATTTGCTCGATCCAGAGGGCTAAAAAGGAAAGAATTCATTGTCAATATATATATATATATATACAAATTAGTTAATGCATCTAGTCAGCAACGGCTTAAATTATATACCTCGGTGGACTTTGTAATAGCTACGGTTCCATCAGCTGAGCCATTATGTTCTTCATCACCGGAGCCATCTTCTCTTTGCTCAAGCTCCTCCGCTCCCTCACCGGAGTCATTCAAATACGTTGTGGTGACATCGTCATATCCACCGCCATCATCATGAATACCGCCGGCTATGAGGTTCGCCATGAATTCTTCTTGTGCTTCTCTGTTAGCATCCATAGTTTCTGCAACGACTTGCAAGTTATAGGAACCATCATATAATCATATATATAGATATTAATTAAGGATAATGCACAAAACAGAGATTAGAGTCACATATAATTAATTAAGGATAATGTAGTGCTGATCAAAACATAGATTGCAGTTACATATATACATAGCTTGGGTCCATTTTTTATTTAACCCTAATACATCACTACAACCGACTCCCATGCATGAACCTAGCTCTCAACGTCGACCCCCTGCTGAGCCGCGAGGTGCCGAGCCACGCTAGGTGAACACCCAAAGATATGGAACAGTCACAGGATCATAGCTCACATGAGATCCCTGCATAACTGACCATCCGTTCCTATACATGGTGTTTAAGACATGCAGGTAACGGCGAACGTGCTCGTCCACCTCTCTAATGCGGCGAGCTACCACCTCCTCGGGCGCTGGCTCCCTCCGCACCGATCGTGGCCCACGCGACCGCCACCAAAGAAGATCCGGGTTGACGATAGGACCCGGATTCCGCACCAAGGTGCGCGCCCCGGAAGATAACACCTCCCAGTGCCACCCCGGCGGAGCCCAGTCCCGGACCTCCCCCATCATCTGCATCTGGTCCAGAACGTGCCCAGACCCTCCACGACGCGGCAGGCGCGGCATAGTAGCTATGAAATAAATAATTGAACATATGTCGTGTGAAATAAAGTAAGTGATCATGTAAACAGTAACAGGTACGCGGCGCTAACTAAGCCCTAAGCCCATCGCCACCGACGAGCCCTAAGCCCGTCGTTGACGAGCTCCCACCCTCGAAACCCTAAGACCATGTTTGAACACTATAACATGAAGCCAAGTCGCCGACGGGTGTGTCTGTTGGAGATATGCCCAAGAGGCAATAATAAAGTGGTTATTATATATCTTTATGTTTATGATAAATGTTTGCATACCATGCTATAATTGTATTAACCGAAACATTGATACATGTGTGTTATGTAAACAACAAGGAGTCCCTAGTAAGCCTCTTGTATAACTAGCTTGTTGATTAATAGATGATCATAGTTTCATGATCATGAACATTGGATGTTATTAATAACAAGGTTATGTCATCAGATGAATGATATAATGGACACACCCAATTAAGCGTAGCATAAGATCACGTCATTAAGTTCAAATTGCTATAAGCTTTCAATACATAGTTACCTAGTCCTTCGACCATGAGATCATGTAAATCACTTATACCGGAAGGGTACTTTGATTACACCAAACGCCACTGCGTAAATGGGTGGCTATAAAGGTGGGATTAGGTATTTGGAAAGTATGAGTTGAGGCATATGGATCAAGAGTGGGATATTGTCCATCCCGATGACGGATAGATATACTCTGGGCCCTCTCGGTGGAATGTCGTCTGATTAGCTTGCAAGCATATGAATGGTTCATAATAGATGACATGCCACGGTACGAGTAAAGAGTACTTGTCGGAGACGAGGTTGAACAAGGTATGGAGATACCGATGATCAAACCTCGGACAAGTAAAATATCGCGAGACAAAGGGAATCGGTATCATATGTAAATGGTTCAATCGATCACCAAGTTATCGTTGAATATGTGGGAGCCATTATGGATCTCCAGATCCCGCTATTGGTTATTAGTCGGAGAAGAGTCTCGACTATGTCTGCATAGTTCGCGAACCATAGGGTGACACACTTAAGGTTTGATGTCGTTTAAGTAGATATGGAATATGGAATGGAGTTCGAAGTTTTGTTCGGAGTCTCGGATGGGATCCAGGACATCACGAGGAGTTCCGGAATGGTCCAGAGAATAAGATTCATATATAGGAAGTCATATTCCATGTTTGGAAATGATCCGGTGCATTTATGGAAGGTTCTAGAAGGTTCTAGAAAAGTCCGGAAGAAATCACCATGGAAGGCGGAGTCCTGGAGGGACTCCACTTGCATGGCCAGCCAAACCCTAGGGGGGAGGAGTCCCAGGTGGGCTCCATCTAGGTGGCCAGCCAGCCCCCCTCAAGGAAGGGTGGGAGTCCCACCTTGACTAGGACTCCCCCCTTGAGTAGGTTTCCCACCTATGGTAGGTTTTGGGTTGGGGTCTTATTCGAAGACTTGTAGTCCAACTCTTGGGGGTTTCCACCTATAAAAAGAGGGACAAGGGGAGGGGGCCGGCCACCCCATAGCCTCAGTTGGCCGCACCCCTCAAGTGGAGGCGCCCAAGACCCCCCCCTCTCCCCAAACCCTAGCACCCCTCCTCCACATATTACTCCTGCAGCGCTTAGGCGAAGCCCTGCCGGAGATCTCCACCACCACCGCCACCACACCGTCGTGCTGCCGGGATTCCGAGGAGGATCTACTACTTCCGCTGCCCGCTGGAACGGGGAGGAGTACGTCGTCATCAACACCGAACGTGTGACCGAGTACGGAGGTGCTGCCCGTTCGTGGTACCGTCGAAGATCTTCTACGCGCTTTTGCAAGCGGCAAGTGATTGTCTACATCCACCACGAGATCTGATCTCGTTAACGCTTTGTGAACTTCAAGGGTATGTTGATCTTCACCTCGTTGCTACCATCTTCTTGATTGGATCTTGGCTTGTTCTTCGTTCTTGCGATAGGAAGTTTTTTGTTTTCTATGCTACGAATCCCTACAGTGGTTTCAGAGCCGTGTCTATGCATAGATTGGTTGCACGAGTAGAACACAATGGTTTTGTGGGCATTGATGCTTTCGTTGTCTTTAGTTCGTGTACTTTGCATCTTGCAGGATATTGGGATGAAGCGGCTCGGGCTAACTTTACATGACCGCGTTCATGAGATTTGCTCCACGCTTGACATGCAACTTGGATTGCATAAGTGGCTTTGCGGGTGTCTATCTCTCCCACCATAGTGAAGATTCAATCTACTCTTTCTATTGACAACATTAGTATCACCGTTGTGGTTCATGTTCGTAGGTAGATTGGATCTTACTCAAAAACCCTAAACCACGTAAAATATGCAAACCAAATTAGAGGCGTCTAACTTGTTTTTGCAGGGTTTGGTGATGTGATATGGCCATGATATGATGATGAATATGTATGAGATGATCATTATTGTATTGTGGCAACCGGCAGGAGCCTTATGGTTGTCTTTAAATTTCATGTTGAAGTATTATTTCAAAGTAGTTGTAATAGTTACTACATGGGAGCACAACCATGAAGACGGCGCCATTGACCTTGACGCTACGCCGACGATGATGGAGATCATGCCCGTTGATGATGGAGATCATGTCCGTGCTTTGGAGATGAAGATCAAAGGCACAAAGACAAAAGGGCCATATCATATCACATATGAATTGCATGTGATGTTAATCCTTTTATGCATCTTATATTGCTTAGATCGCGACGGTAGCATTATAAGATGATCCCTCTCACTAAATATCAAGATAATAAAGTGTTCATCCTTAGTATGCACCGTTGCTAAGACTTTTCGTGTCGAAGCATCACGTGATGATCGGGTGTGATAGATTCTACATGTGCATACAACGGGTGCAAGCCAGTTTTGCACACGTGGATACTAAGGTTGCCTTGACGAGCCTAGCATGTACAGACATGGTCTCGGAACACGGGATACCGAAAGGTAGAGCATGAGTCATATGGATGATATGATGAATACTTTGAGTGTTCGCCTTTGAAGCTACATCTTTTCTCGTGATGATCGGAATTGGTGTAGTGGATTTGGTTCGTGTGATCACTAAGACAATGCGAGGGATATTGTTTTGAGTGGGAGTTCACCTAGTTAATTTAAGAATTAAAATTTGAACTCAATTTATCATAAACTTGGTCTAAACTCTTTGCAAATATGTTGTAGATCATGGCGTCCCCCTCCATCAATTTTAACCAGTTCCTAGAGAAAGAAAAGCTTAAAAGCAATGGTAGCAACTTCACCGACTGGTTTCGTCATGTGAGGATTTTCCTCAATGGTGGAAATCTGCAATTTGTGCTCGAAGCACCGCTAGGTTCCCCACCACCACCTGCAGTATCCGAGGACGAAAAGAATGTTTACGAGACTCGGGTGACTCGATACTCTCAAGTTTAGTGTGCCATCCTGTGCAGCCTAGAGGCGGAGCTCCAAAAGCGTTTTGAGCACCATGACCCTTATGAGCTGGTCCATGAGCTAAAAACTATTTTTGAAACTCATGCGGCCGTGGAAAGCTATGAGGCCTCGAAACACTTCTTTGGCTGTATGATGGAAGAGGGTAGCTCCGTTAGTGAGCACGTGCTCGCTATATCCGGGCACGCGAAGAAGCTCAGTGACTTGGGGATAGTGATTCCTAACAAGCTGGGTATTCATCGTGTACTCCAATCACTGCCACCTAGTTACAAGAACTTTGTGATGAACTACAACATGCAGAACATGAACAAGGAGTTACCTGAACTCTTCTCCATGCTAAAATCTGCTGAGGTGGAAATACAGAAAGAGCACCAAGTGTTGATGGTCAACAAGACCACCAGTTTCAAGAAGCAGGGCAAGCCTAAGAAGGGCAACTTCAAGAAGGGTAGCAAGAAAGTTGCTGCGCCTCCTGAGAAGCCTAAAGCTGGCCCTAAACCTGATACTGAGTGCTATTACTGCAAGGAGAAGGGGCACTGGAAACGGAATTGCCCCAAGTACATGGCTGATCTGAAGAGCGTCCTTGTCAAGAAAAAGAAAGGTATATTTGATATACATGTTATAGATGTCTATCTTACTGATTCTCGTAGTAGTGCCTGGGTATTTGATACTGGTTCGGTTGCTCATATTTGTAACTCGAAACAGGAACTGCGGAATAAGCGAAACCTAGCGAGGGACGAGGTGACGATGCGCGTTGGAAATGGATCCAAGGTCGATGTGATCGCCATCGGCACGCTCCCTCTACATCTACCTTCGGGATTAGTTTTAAACCTAAATAATTGTTATTTGGTGCCTGATACGTCTCCAACGTATCGATAATTTCTTATGTTCCATGCCACATTATTGATGTTATCTACATGTTTTATGCACACTTTATGTCATATTCGTGCATTTTCTGGAACTAACCTATTAACAAGATGCCGAAGTGCCGATTCTTTGTTTTCTGCTGTTTTTGGTTTCAGAAATCCTAGTAACAAAATATTCTCGGAATTGGACGAAATCAACGCCCAGGGTCCTATTTTGCCACGAAGCTTCCAGAAGACCGAAGAGGAGACGAAGTGGGGCCACGAGGTGTCCAAACCCTAGGGCGGCGCGGCCCCCCTTGGCCGCGCGGCCCTGTGGTGTGGGGCCCTCGTGCCCCCTCCTGACTTGCCCTTCCGCCTACTTAAAGCCTCCGTCGCGAAACCCCCAGTACCGAGAGCCACGATACGGAAAACCTTCCAGAGACGCCGCCATCGCCGATCCCATCTCGGGGGATCCAGGAGATCGCCTCCGGCACCCTGCCGGAGAGGGGAATCATCTCCAGGAGGACTCTACGCCGCTATGGTCACCTCCGGAGTGATGTGTGAGTAGTCTACCCCTGGACTATGGGTCCATAGCAGTAGCTAGATGGTTGTCTTCTCCCCATTATGCTTCATTGTCGGATCTTGTGAGCTGCCTAACATGATCAAGATCATCTATCTGTAATTCTATATGTTGCGTTTGTTGGGATCCGATGAATAGAGAATACTTGTTATGTTGATTATCAAAGTTATGTCTATGTGTTGTTTATGATCTTGCATGCTCTCCGTTATTAGTAGATGCTCTGGCCAAGTTGATGCTAGTAACTCCAAGAGGGAGTATTTATGCTCGATAGTGGGTTCATGTCTCCGTGAATCTGGAGGGGTGACAAGAACCTCTAAGGTTATGGATGTGCTGTTGCCACTAGGGATAAAACATTGGTGCTATGTTCAAGGATGTAGTCACTAATTACATTACGCGCAATACTTAATGCAATTGTCTGTTGTTAGCAACTTAATACTGGAGGGGGTTCGGATGATAACCTGAAGGTGGACTTTTTAGGCATAGATGCATGCTGGATAGCGGTCTATGTACTTTGTCGTAATGCCCAATTAAATCTCACTATACTCATCATAATATGTATGTGCATGGTCATGCCCTCTTTATTTGTCAATTGCCCAACTGTAATTTGTTCACCCAACATGCTGTTTATCTTATGGGAGAGACACCTCTAGTGAACTGTGGACCCCGGTCCAATTCTCTATACTGAAATACAATCTACTGCAATACTATTCTACTGTTTTCTGCAAACAATCATCTTCCACACAATACGGTTAATCCTTTGTTACAGCAAGCCGGTGAGATTGACAACCTCACTGTTTCGTTGGGGCAAAGTATTTTGGTTGTGTTGTGCAGGTTCCACGTTGGCGCCGGAATCCCTGGTGTTGCGCCGCACTACATCCCACCGCCATCAACCTTCAACGTGCTTCTTGGCTCCTCCTGGTTCGATAAACCTTGGTTTCTTTCTGAGGGAAAACTTGCTGCTGTGCGCATCATACCTTCCTCTTGGGGTTCCCAACGAACGTGTGAGTTACACGCCATCAAGCTCTTTTTCTGGCGCCGTTGCCGGGGAGATCAAGACACGCTGCAAGGGGAGTCTCCACATCGCAATCTCTTCACTTTGTTTTTGTCTTGCTTAGTTTTGTTTACTACTTTGTTTGCTGCACTAAATCAAAACACACACAAAAATTAGTTGCTAGTTTTACTTTATTTGTTATCTTGTTTGCTATATCAAAAACACAAAAAAATTAGTTACTTGTTTTACTTTACTTAATATCATGCATGTTTTTATTTCACTAGTTAAGCATAATGGAAAACAACAAAAATATGAGAGATCTTTATGAACTTTATCTTGAATTAGGACATGATGTGTTTGAAGAGAGAATTAAAAAACCCATGGAACTTTATATGCATGCTAATGGGAATGCTATTACTATGAATGCTTTGAACACCATTGTTGCTAATGCTATGGAAAATTCTAAGCTTGGGGAAGCTGGCTTTGATGAGCATGATCTTTTTAGTCCCCCAAGCATTGAGGAGAAAATTTTCTTTTATGATTACAATATGCCTCCTATATATGATGATAGCCACTTTGTTGAATTTGCTCCCACTACAACTAATAAAATTGATTATGCTTATGTGGAGAGTAATAATTTTATGCATGAGACTCATGATAAGATTGCTTTATGCGATAGTTATATTGTTGAGTTTGCTCATGATGCTACTGAAAGTTATTATGAGAGAGGAAAATATGGTTGTAGAAATTTTCATGTTACTAAAACACCTCTCTATGTGCTGAAATTTTTGAAGCTACACTTGTTTTATCTTTCTACGCTTGTTGCATTATGCTTCTTGAACTTGTTTATTTACAAGATTCCTCTTCATAGGAAGCATGTTAGACTTAAATGTGTTTTGAATTTGCCTCTTGAAGCTCTCTTTTGCTTCAAATACTATTTCTTGCGAGTGCATCATCAAAACTGCTGAGCCCATCTTAATGGCTATAAAGAAAGAACTTCTTGGGAGATAACCCATGTGTTATTTTACTACAGTACTTTGTTTTTATTTTGTGTCTTGGAAGTTGTTTACTACTGTAGCAACCTCTCCTTATCTTAGTTTAGTGTTTTGTTGTGCCAAGTAAAGTCGTTGATAGAAAAGTTCATACTAGATTTGGATTACTGCGCAGAAACAGATTTCTTTGCTGTCACGAATCTGGGCTGTTTTCTCTGTAGGTAACTCAGAAAATTATGCCAATTTACGTGAGTGATCCTCAGATATGTACGCAACTTTCATTCAATTTGAGCATTTTCATTTGAGCAAGTCTGGTGCCTCGATAAAATTCGTCAATACGAACTGTTCTGTTTTGACAGATTCTGCCTTTTATTTCGCATTGCCTCTTTTGCTATGTTGGATGAATTTCTTTGATCCATTAATGTCCAGTAGCTTTATGCAATGTCCAGAAGTGTAAAGAATGATTGTGTCACCTCTGAACATGTTAATTTTTATTGTCGCTAACCCTCTAATGAGTTGTTCTAAGTTTGGTGTGGAGGAAGTTTTCAAGGATCAAGAGAGGAGTATGATGCAACATGATCAAGGAGAGTGAAAGCTCTAAGCTTGGGGATGCCCCGGTGGTTCACCCCTGCATATTCTAAGAAGACTCAAGCGTCTAAGCTTGGGGATGCCCAAGGCATCCCCTTCTTCATCGACAACATTATCAGGTTCCTCCCCTGAAACTATATTTTTATTCCTTCACATCTTATGTGCTTTGCTTGGAGCGTCGGTTTGTTTTTATTTTTATTTTGTTTGAATAAAATGGATCCTAGCATTCACTTTATGGGAGAGAGACACGCTCCGCTGTAGCATATGGACAAGTATGTCCTTAGCCTCTACTCATAGTATTCATGGCGAAGTTTCTTCTTCGTTAAATTGTTATATGGTTGGAATTGGAAAATGATACATGTAGTAATTTGCTATAATGTCTTGGGTAATGTGATACTTGGCAATTGTTGTGCTCATGTTTAAGCTCTTGCATCATATGCTTTGCACCCATTAATGAAGAAATACATAGAGCATGCTAAAATTTGGTTTGCATATTTGGTTTCTCTAAGGTCTAGATAATTTCTAGTATTGAGTTTGAACAACAAGGAAGACGGTGTAGAGTCTTATAATGTTTTCAATATGTCTTTTATGTGAGTTTTGCTGCACCGGTTCATCCTTGTGTTTGTTTCAAATAAGCCTTGCTAGCCTAAACCTTGTATCGAGAGGGAATACTTCTCATGCATCCAAAATACTTGAGCCAACCACTATGCCATTTGTGTCCACCATACCTACCTACTACATGGTATTTTCCGCCATTCCAAAGTAAATTGCTTGAGTGCTACCTTTAAAATTCCATCATCACCTTTGCAATATATAGCTCATGGGACAAATAGCTTAAAAACTATTGTGGTATTGAATATGTAATTATGTACTTTATCTCTTATTAAGTTTCTTGTTGTGCGATAACCATGTTCACTGGGGACGCCATCAACTATTCTCTGTTGAATTTCATGTGAGTTGCTATGCATGTTCGTCTTGTCTGAAGTAAGAGCGATCTACCACCTTATGGTTAAGCATGCATATTGTTAGAGAAGAACATTGGGCCGCTAACTAAAGCCATGATCCATGGTGGAAGTTTCAGTTTTGGACATATATCCTCAATCTCAAATGAGAAAATTATTAATTGTTGTTACATGCTTATGCATAAAAGAGGAGTCCATTATCTGTTGTCTATGTTGTCCCGGTATGGATGTCTAAGTTGAGAATAATCAATAGCGAGAAATCCAATGCGAGCTTTCTCCTTAGACCTTTGTACAGGCGGCATAGAGGTACCCCTTTGTGACACTTGGTTAAAACATGTGCATTGTGATGATCCGGTAGTCCAAGCTAATTAGGACAAGGTGCGGGCACTATTAGTATACTATGCATGAGGCTTGCAACTTGTAAGATATAATTTACATGATACATATGCTTTATTACTACCGTTGACAAAATTGTTTTATGTTTTCAAAATCAAAGCTCTAGCACAAATATAGCAATCGATGCTTTTCCTCTATGAGGACAATTCTTTTACTTTCATTGTTTGAGTCAGTTCACCTATTTCTCTCCACCTCAAGAAGCAAACACTTGTGTGAACTGTGCATTGATTCCTACATACTTGCTTATTGCACTTATTATATTACTCTATGTTGACAATATCCATGAGATATACATGTTATAAGTTGAAAGCAACCGCTGAAACTTAATCTTCTTTTGTGTTGCTTCAATGCTTTTACTATGAATTATTGCTTTATGAGTTAACTCTTATGCAAGACTTATTGATGCTTGTCTTGAAGTACTATTCATGAAAAGTCTTTGCTATATGATTCACTTGTTTACTCATGTCATATACATTGTTTTGATCGCTGCATTCACTACATATGCTTTACAAATAGTATGATCAAGGTTATGATGGCATGTCACTCCAGAAATTATCTTTGTTATCGTTTTACCTGCTCGGGACGAGCAGAACTAAGCTTGGGGATGCTGATACATCTCCAACGTATCGATAATTTCTTATGTTCCATGCCACATTATTGATGTTATCTACATGTTTTATGCACACTTTATGTCATATTCGTGCATTTTCTGGAACTAACCTATTAACAAGATGCCGAAGTGCCGATTCTTTGTTTCATTGCTGTTTTTGGTTTCAGAAATCCTAGTAACGAAATATTCTCGGAATTGGACGAAATCAACGCCCAGGGTCCTATTTTGCCACGAAGCTTCCAGAAGACCGAAGAGGAGACGAAGTGGGGCCACGAGGTGCCCAAACCCTAGGGCGGCGCGGCCCCCCCCTTGGCCGCGCGGCCCTGTGGTGTGGGGCCCTCGTGCCCCCTCCTGACTTGCCCTTCCGCCTACTTAAAGCCTCCGTCGCGAAACCCCCAGTACCGAGAGCCACGATACGGAAAACCTTCCAGAGACGCCGCCATCGCCGATCCCATCTCGGGGATCCAGGAGATCGCCTCCGGCACCCTGCCGGAGAGGGGAATCATCTCCAGGAGGACTCTACGCCGCTATGGTCACCTCCGGAGTGATGTGTGAGTAGTCTACCCCTGGACTATGGGTCCATAGCAGTAGCTAGATGGTTGTCTTCTCCCCATTATGCTTCATTGTCGGATCTTGTGATTATCAAAGTTATGTCTATGTGTTGTTTATGATCTTGCATGCTCTCCGTTATTAGTAGATGCTCTGGCCAAGTTGATGCTAGTAACTCCAAGAGGGAGTATTTATGCTCGATAGTGGGTTCATGTCTCCGTGAATCTGGAGGGGTGACAAGAACCTCTAAGGTTATGGATGTGCTGTTGCCACTAGGGATAAAACATTGGTGCTATGTTCAAGGATGTAGTCACTAATTACATTACGCGCAATACTTAATGCAATTGTCTGTTGTTAGCAACTTAATACTGGAGGGGGTTCGGATGATAACCTGAAGGTGGACTTTTTAGGCATAGATGCATGCTGGATAGCGGTCTATGTACTTTGTCGTAATGCCCAATTAAATCTCACTATACTCATCATAATATGTATGTGCATGGTCATGCCCTCTTTATTTGTCAATTGCCCAACTGTAATTTGTTCACCCAACATGCTGTTTATCTTATGGGAGAGACACCTCTAGTGAACTGTGGACCCCGGTCCAATTCTCTATACTGAAATACAATCTACTACAATACTGTTCTACTGTTTTCTGCAAACAATCATCTTCCACACAATACGGTTAATCCTTTGTTACAGCAAGCCGGTGAGATTGACAACCTCACTGTTTCGTTGGGGCAAAGTATTTTGGTTGTGTTGTGCAGGTTCCACGTTGGCACCGGAATCCCTGGTGTTGCGCCGCACTACATCCCGCCGCCATCAACCTTCAACGTGCTTCTTGGCTCCTCCTGGTTCGATAAACCTTGGTTTCTTTCTGAGGGAAAACTTGCTGCTGTGCGCATCATACCTTCCTCTTGGGGTTCCCAACGAACGTGTGAGTTACACTCCATCAGTGCCTGCGTTGAGCATGAACATTATATCTGGATCTTGTTTAATGCAAGACGGTTATTCATTTAAGTCAGAGAATAATGGTTGTTCTATTTATATGAATAATATCTTTTATGGTCATGCACCTGAGATGAATGGTTTATTCTTGTTAAATCTCGATAGTAGTGATACACATGTTCATAACATTGATGCTAAGCGAATTAAATTAAATGATAATTCTACTTATATGTGGCACTGTCGTCTTGGTCATATTGGAGTGAAGCGCATGAAGAAACTCCATTCTGATGGACTTCTTGAGTCACTTGACTTTGAGTCACTTGATAGATGCGAAGCATGTCTAATGGGAAAAATGACTAGGACTCCATTCTCTGGTACAATGGAGCGAGCTACAGACTTATTGGAAATCATACATACCGATGTATGTGGACCAATGAGTGTAGCATCGCGCGGTGGTTATCGTTATGTTCTAACCTTCACGGATGATCTGAGTAGATATGGGTATATCTATTTCATGAAACATAAGTCCGAAACTTTTGAGAAGTTTAAGGAATTCCAAAGTGAAGTAGAAAATCAACGTAACAAGAAGATTAAGTTTCTGCGTTCTGATCGCGGAGGCGAATATCTGAGTTATGAGTTTGGCATGCATTTAAAGAAACGCGGAATACTTTCACAGTTGATACCGCCGGGAACACCACAGCGCAATGGTGTGTCCGAACGTCGTAATCGAACTCTCTTGGATATGGTTCGATCTATGATGTCTCTTACTGATTTGCCGTTATCGTTTTGGGGTTATGCTTTAGAGATAGCCGCATTCACTTTAAATAAGGCACCATCTAAATCCGTTGAAACGACACCGTATGAATTATGGTTTGGCAAGAAACCTAAGCTGTCGTTCCTTAAAGTTTGGGGTTGCGAAGCTTATGTAAAGAAGTTACAACCTGACAAGCTAGAACCCAAAGCGGAGAAATGCGTCTTCATAGGATACCCTAAAGAAACTATTGGGTATACTTTCTATCACAGATCCGAAGGCAAAATCTTTGTTGCTAAGAGCGGATCCTTTCTTGAGAAGGAGTTTCTCACTAAAGAAGTGACTGGAAGAAAAGTAGAACTCGACGAGGTTACTGAACCTTCTCTCGTTGATCAGAGTAGCGCAGTACCGGAAGATGTTCCTGTGCCGCCTGCACCGGTGACAGAGGAAGCAAATGATAATGATCATGAAACTTCGAACGAGAAAACTACTGAACCTCGCAGATTGACGAGGGAACGTACCACTCCTGATTGGTATGATCCCAGTCTAAATGTCATGATTGTGGACAACAATGATGAAGACCCTGCGACGTAAGAGGAAGCAATGATGAGCCCAGATTCCAACAAATGGCATGAAGCCATGAAATCCGAAATGGGATCCATGTATGATAACCAAGTATGGACTTTGGTAGACTTACCTGATAGCCGCAAGGCTGTTGAGAATAAATGGATCTTCAAGAGAAAAACAGATGCTGATGGTAATATTACTGTCTATAAAGCTCGACTTGTCGCGAAGGGATTCCGACAAATTCAAGGAGTTGACTACGATGAGACTTTCTCACCTGTAGCGAAGCTAAAGTCTGTAAGGATTTTGTTAGCAATAGCTGCATTTTTCGATTACGAGATCTGGCAGATGGATGTCAAAACGGCGTTCCTTAATGGTGACATTGAGGAAGAGTTGTATATGGTACAACCCAAAGGTTTTGTCGATCCTAAAAATGCTGACAAGGTATGCAAACTTCAGCGTTCCATTTATGGACTGAAGCAAGCATCCCGGAGTTGGAACCGACGCTTTGATAAGGTGATCAAAGACTTCGGGTTTATACAGTGTCATGGAGAGGCCTGTATTTACAAGAAAGTGAGTGGTAGCTCTGTAGCATTCCTGATATTATATGTAGATGACATATTATTGATTGGGAATGATATAGAACTATTGAGAAGTGTAAAAGGTTATTTGAATATGTGTTTTTCAATGAAAGACCTTGGTGAAGCAGCGTACATTTTAGGCATCAAGATTTATAGAGATAGATCAAGACGCCTAATAGGGCTTTCACAGAGTACATACCTGGACAAGATTCTAAAGAAGTTTAGAATGGACGAAAGCAAGAAAGGGTTCTTGCCTATGTTGCCAGGTAAGGTCTTGAGTAAAACTCAAGGTCCGGCTACGGCAAAAGAAAGAGAGAGGATGAATCAGATCCCCTATGCCTCGGCAGTAGGCTCTATCATGTATGCCATGCTGTGTACTAGACCGGATATCGCACATGCTGTTAGTTTGACCAGCAGATATCAAAGTGATCCAGGAATGGAACACTGGACAGCGGTCAAGAATATCCTGAAGTACTTGAAAAGGACTAAGGATATGTTTCTTTGTTATGGCGGTGACCAAGAGCTCGTTGTAACCAGTTACACCGATGCAAGTTGGAACACTGATCCTGATGACTCTAAGTCTCAGTCTGGGTACGTGTTTATATTGAATGGTGCTGCAGTAAGCTGGATGAGTTCCAAGAGTGCACGGTGGCGAAGTCTTCAACTGAATCTGAATACATAGAGGCTTCGGAGGCTTCATCGGAAGCGGTATGGATGAAGAGGTTCATTGTTGAGCTTGGTGTGGTTCCTAGTGCATTGGACCCATTAGTCATCTATTGTGACAACATGGGTGCCATCACCAATGCACAAGAACCAAGGTCACACAAGAAGCTAAAGCATATCAAGCTGCGTTTTCATTCGATTCGCGAGTACATCGAAGATGGTGAAGTAAAGATTTGCAAAGTACACACAGATCTGAATGTGGCAGATCCGTTGACTAAAGCTCTCCCTAGGGCAAAGCATGACCAACACCAGAATGCCATGGGTGTTAGATACCTTACCATGTAATCTAGATTATTGACTCTAGTGCAAGTGGGAGACTGTTGGAGATATGCCCAAGAGGCAATAATAAAGTGGTTATTATATATCTTTATGTTTATGATAAATGTTTGCATACCATGCTATAATTGTATTAACCGAAACATTGATACATGTGTGTTATGTAAACAACAAGGAGTCCCTAGTAAGCCTCTTGTATAACTAGCTTATTGATTAATAGATGATCATAGTTTCATGATCATGAACATTGGATGTTATTAATAACAAGGTTATGTCATTAGATGAATGATATAATGGACACACCCAATTAACCGTAGCATAAGATCACGTCATTAAGTTCAAATTGCTATAAGCTTTCAATACATAGTTACCTAGTCCTTCGACCATGAGATCATGTAAATCACTTATACCGGAAGGGTACTTTGATTACACCAAACGCCACTGCGTAAATGGGTGGCTATAAAGGTGGGATTAGGTATTCGGAAAGTATGAGTTGAGGCATATGGATCAAGAGTGGGATATTGTCCATCCCGATGACGGATAGATATACTCTGGGCCCTCTCGGTGGAATGTCGTCTGATTAGCTTGCAAGCATATGAATGGTTCATAAGAGATGACATGCCACGGTACGAGTAAAGAGTACTTGTCGGAGACGAGGTTGAACAAGGTATGGAGATACCGATGATCAAACCTCGGACAAGTAAAATATCGCGAGACAAAGGGAATCGGGATCGTATGTAAATGGTTCAATCGATCACTAAGTTATCATTGAATATGTGGGAGCCATTATGGATCTCCAGATCCCGCTATTGGTTATTAGTCGGAGAAGAGTCTCGACTATGTCTGCATAGTTCGCAAACCGTAGGGTGACACACTTAAGGTTTGATGTCGTTTAAGTAGATATGGAATATGGAATGGAGTTCGAAGTTTTGTTCGGAGTCTCGGATGGGATCCAGGACATCACGAGGAGTTCCGGAATGGTCCGGAGAATAAGATTCATATATAGGAAGTCATATTCCATGTTTGGAAATGATCCGGTGCATTTATGGAAGGTTCTAGAAGGTTCTAGAAAAGTCCGGAAGAAATCACCATGGAAGGCGGAGTCCTGGAGGGACTCCACTTGCATGGCCGGCCAAACCCTAGGGGGAGGAGTCCCAGGTGGGCTCCACCTAGGTGGCCGGCCAGCCCCCCTCAAGGAAGGGTGGGAGTCCCACCTTGACTAGGACTCCCCCCTTGAGTAGGTTTCCCACCTATGGTATGTTTTGGGTTGGGGTCTTATTCGAAGACTTGTAGTCCAACTCTTGGGGGTTTCCACCTATAAAAAGAGGGACAAGGGGAGGGGGCCGGCCACCCCATAGCCTCAGTTGGCCGCACCCCTCTCCCCAAACCCTAGCACCCCTCCTCCACATATTACTCCTGCAGCGCTTAGGCAAAGCCCTGCCGGAGATCTCCACCACCACCGCCACCACGCCGTCGTGCTGCCGGGATTCCGAGGAGGATCTACTACTTCCGCTGCCCGCTGGAACGGGGAGGAGGACGTCGTCATCAACACCGAACGTGTGACCGAGTATGGAGGTGCTGCCCGTTCGTGGCACCGTCGAAGATCTTCTACGCGCTTTTGCAAGCGGCAAGTGATCGTCTACATCCACCAGGAGATCTGATCTCGTTAACGCTTTGTGAACTTCAAGGGTATGTTGATCTTCACCTCGTTGCTACCATCTTCTTGATTGGATCTTGGCTTGTTCTTCGTTCTTGCGATAGGAAAATTTTTGTTTTCTATGCTACGAATCCCTACAGTGTCATCGGCGACAACATGAAGGCGAGTCACCGGCGAGGTGCGGCACCGGTGGCTAACATGGATCATTTTTCTAACTAAATTTTCTAACTAAATTTTTCTAACAAATTTTTTCTAGCTAAAATTTTGTAACTAAATTTTTCTAACAAATTTTTCTAACAAATTTTTTTAACTAAATTTTTCTAACAAATTTTTCTAACAAATTTTTCTAACTAAATTTTCTAACTAAATTTTTCTAACTAAATTTTCTAACTAATACTACTTTTTATCTAACAAAAAATAAAAAAAATAAAAATGGATCAAACTATGGCCGGCGGTTGGCCAGAGGAGAGAGGGGATTACCGGCGGCGCGGGAGAAGGGGTGGTCGGCGGTGGGCAGCATGGACGGCGTGGAGGCTGCCGGAAGGAGGCGTCTCCGGCCGGAGGCGGACGGCGGCGTCGGGGAAGGAGAGAGGAGGTCAGGGCGCGCGCGGAGGGTGGTGCGGTGGGCGGCGGCAAGGGCGGGCGGCGGCGCGGCGGGCGGCGGCTTGGAGTTTCGGCAGCCTGGCGGCGTCCTTGTGTGTTTCTCCGCGCGATTGATCTCCGCGCGGAGACGAACTGTAGCATTTAAGTGGAGACCCTTTGGTCGCGGTTCATGCCACCAATTGGGACCAAAGGCCCATTTTCGCTGGGCTGTTCACTGCGCGCGCAAAAATAACCCTTAGGTCCCCGTTCGTAGCACGAACCGGGACCAAAGGCAAATTTGTATGTGCCTTTTCAAATAATTTCATTTCCCGCCTTATTTCAAATCAAAAAATAACATATGATATATCAAAATGTTCAGAAAATAAATATCTATGTAATAAAAGTATAATTTATTCATTATGAACATTTAAATATTTACATATGAATTTGAATATGAATTTGAATAACTTATGAATATGAATTTGAATAAGTTATGAATATGAATTTGAATAACTTATGTATAATTTTGAATGTGACAAAACTTTCAACATGAAAAGTGTTTTGATTTAGATAATTAATCTAAAACCATTTTATGTTTTCTTAAATAATTATTCTAACTATTAAAACAACTAACCATTTTGCCATTTTTATCTTTTGTATAATTTCTATTACGATGATGATGAGGAAGAGGAAGAAGAGCAACCCAGAGCTGGTGGTGAGCATATGGAGGAAGAAGAGGAAGCCTAAGCTGGTGGCTTTATCATGGCTGGCGCCGATGATGATGAGGAGGAGGAAGAAGAGGAACCCAGAGCTGATGGTGAGCATAGGAGGAAGAAGAGGTAGCCAGAGCCGGTGCTGAGCAGAGGAGGAAGAAGAGGAAGCCAGGGCTGGTGGTGAGCAGAGGAGGAAGAAGAGGAAGCCAGAGCTGGTGGTGAGCAGAGGAGGAAGAAGAGGAAGCCATAGATGGTGGTGAGCAGAGGAGGAAGAAGAGGGAGCCAGAGCTGGTGGTGAGCAGAGGAGGAAGAAGAGGAAGCCAGAGCTGGTGCTAAGCAGAGGAGGAAGAAGAGGAAGCCAGAGCTGGTGGTGAGCAGAGGAGGAAGAAGAGGAAGCCAGAGCTGGTGGTGAGCAGAGGAGGAAGAAGAGGAAGCCAGAGCTGGTGGTGAGCAGAGGAGGAAGAAGAGGAAGCCAGAGCTGGTGCTGAGCAGAGGAGGAAGAAGAGGAAGCCAGAGCTGGTGGTGAGGAAGAAGAGGTAGCCAGAGCTGGTGCTGAGCAGAGGAGGAAGAAGAGGAAGCCAGAGCTGGTGGTTAGCAGAGGAGGAAGAAGAGGAAGTTAGAGCTGGTGCTGAGCAGAGGAGGAAGAAGAGGAAGCCAGAGCTGGTGGTGAGCAGAGGAGGAAGAAGAGGAAGCCAGAGCTGGTGGTGAGCAGAGGAGGAAGAAGAGGAAGCCAGAGCTGGTGGTGACTAGAGGAGGAAGAAGCGGAAGCCAGAGCTGGTGGTGAGCAGAGGAGGAAGAAGAGGATGCCAGAGCTGTAGGATAACGTTGCATAGAAAACAAAAATTTTCCTACCGCGAACACGCAATCCAAGCAAAGATGCAATCTAGAAGACGGTAGCAACGAGGGGGTATCGAGTCTCACCCTTGAAGAGATTCCAAAGCCTACAAGATGAGGCTCTTGTTGCTGCGGTAGACGATCACTTGCCGCTTGCAAAAGCGCGTAGAAGATCTTGATCACGATCGGTTCCGGCGCCACGAACGGGCAGCACCTCCGTACTCGGTCACACGTTCGGTTGTTGATGAAGACGACGTCCACCTCCCCGTTCCAGCGGGCAGCGGAAGTAGTAGCTCCTCTTGAATCCGACAGCACGACGGCGTGGTGTCGGTGGCGGTGTAGAAGTCCGGCGGAGCTTCGCTAAGCAAACCGGACAATATGAAGTGGAGGAGCAAAGCTAGGGTTTGGGAGGGGGTGGCCGGCCACTCAAGGGGGGCGGCCAAGCTATGGTCTTGGGGTGGCCGGCCCCCTCCCTTGGCCCCTCATTATATAGGTGGATCCCAAGTGTTGGTGTCCAAGTCTTCGAATAAGACCCGAAACCAAAACCTTCCATAGGAGGGGGCAAACCTAGCCCAACTAGGACTCCCACCCAAAGGTGGGATTCCCACCTCCCATGTGGGGGGTGGCCGGCCCCCTATGGTGGAGTCCACTTGGGACTCCACCCCCACTAAGGCTGGCCGGCCATGGAGGTGGAGTCCCTTGTGGACTCCACCTTCCTTGGTGGTTTCTTCCGGACTTTTCTAGAACCTTCTAGAACCTTCCATAGAACCTTCCGCGACATTTTATTTCACATAAAATGACATCCTATATATGAATCTTATTCTCCGGACCATTCCGGAACTCCTCGTGATGTCCGGGATCTCATCCGGGACTCCGAACAAATATTCCAACTCCATTCCATAATTCAAGTGCTACCATTTCAACATCCAATTTTAAGTGTGTCACCCTACGGTTCGAGAACTATGCGGACATGGTTGAGTACTTACTCCGACCAATAACCAATAGCGGGATCTGGAGATCCATAATGGCTCCCACATATTCAACGATGACTTTAGTGATCGAATGAACCATTCACATACATTACCAATTCCCTTTGTCTCACGATATTTTACTTGTCCGAGGTTTGATCTTCGGTATCACTCTATACCTTGTTCAACCTCGTCTCCTGACAAGTACTCTTTACTCGTACCGTGGTATGTGGTCTCTTATGAACTCTTTCATATGCTTGCAAGACATTAGACGACATTCCACCGAGAGGGCCCAGAGTATATCTATCCGTCATCGGGATGGACAAATCCCACTGTTGATCCATATGCCGCAACTCATACTTTCCGGATACTTAATCCCACCTTTATAGCCACCCATTTACGCAGTGGTGTTTGGTGTAATCAAAGTACCTTTCCGGTATAAGTGATTTACATGATCTCATGGTCATAAGGACTAGGTAACTATGTATCGAAAGCTTATAGCAAATAACTTAATGACGAGATCTTATGCTACGCTTAATTAGGTGTATCCATTATATCATTCACACAATGACATAACCTTGTTATTAATAACATCCAATGTTCATGATTATGAAACTAATCATCCATTAATCAACAAGCTAGTTTAAGAGGCATACTAGGGACTTCTTGTTGTCTACATATCACACATGTACTAATGTTTCGGTTAATACAATTATAGCATGACATATAAACATTTATCATAAACATGGAGATATAAATAATAACCACTTTATTATTGCCTCTAGGGCATATCTCTTTCAGTCTCCCACTTGCACTAGAGTCAATAATCTAGTTTACATTTGTAAAGATATAACACCTTGGCCTTATGGTGCTTTATCATGTATTGCTCACGGGAGAGGTTTTTAGTCAACGGATCTGACACGCTCAGAAACGTATGTATTTTGTAATTCATTTGCGTCTCAACGCATCACTCATTTCCAAATGAGTCGGCATTTAAATATGTTTGGTCTTCTGGTGGAACCTTAATTCCGCGGTCTGAAATATGTCACTAATATTGTCACACACAATATAGCTTCAAAGTTCTGACTCTGTCGGAACTACACCAAGTTCTCAAAGAACTTCTTGACTCAACATCCTCAGTCATTTGTCAAAACAAATGACATACTCTGCCTTCGTTTTGTAGAATCCATCACAATATTTAGAACTCTTCTAAATCTAACATAGACAACTTCTAGTTCATTGTGCTACCTTTAAAACAACACTTAGTCTAATTTGAGATTGAAATTCTATTTTGATATGTGACAAAATAAATATCGGTGTAACACCTTACAGCGATTTGTTTGTCATTTCTTCATACAAAAATATATATGTATATCCTTAGTTCTTCTAAAGTACTCAAGGATATTCTTACTGTCGTCCAATGATCATCATATGAATCATTCTGGTATATGCTCATAACACTTTATAGCACATGATATCTGATTGTGTACATATTATTCGTGATCTATAATCACTCATGTGTTTTTACTTATTGAGTGTCAGATACACTCAAGTCTTGTTAAACCTTCACATGACAAGAACATTTTCTTAATATTTCTATATTGAACTACTTCAATATCCATCATATGTACTTTGACTTAAACTTATTTATGTGTTTAAATCTATCTTCATAGATCTTGACACTAAATTTGTTTCAGTCCATATCCTTTCATTGAAGTTAATTCTCAATGAAACCTTTTAATCAAGTATATAATTACATCATTTATAACCAACTATATGTCACCTACATAAAGTATTATAAATGTGTCTTAGCGCTCCCACTTAATTTCTTGCAAATGCAAGCCTCTTCATCGTCTCTGATGAAATCAAAAAACTCTTTGACTATTTCATCTGGTGAAGATTCCAACTCCGTGATACTTACTTCATCCAATTGAAGCTTGTATACCTATCTAGTATTCCACGGACCAGCAAAACTCTTGGTTGTATCTTGTATACATACTTCTGTTAAGTAGTGTATTTTGCCATCCTACTAGCATATCTCATAAAAGAAATATGTAGTGATTACTAGAATAATCCACATAGATTACAAGCATTGCTACGGAAGATCTAATCTTATCGTATTCAACTCTTTGAACTTTGTCGTAAACAATTTTTCGATAAGTCAAGCTTTCTTCAAGGATATTTCATCCAAGTCTATCAATTTCATAGATCCATTTACTTTCATAAAGTATTCATCTATCTTGGATTTCATGGCGTATAGCCATTTTAACGGAGTCAGGGCCCATCATAACTTCTTTGTTTGTAGTTGGTTTATCATTGTTCAAAATCAATCCTTTGTTCACAAATCATTTATTTGATCACAAAGTAAACCATACCTACAAGGTTCAATATGTACTTCGATCTCCATGGCTAAAACACTTTGTAGTCATGGGAGCCATGATCGTCGTGGCTGCTTCCGAAACAAATTCCGATGCTGCGCTACTCTGATCATTATGCTCAGGTTAATAAACCTTATCAAATTATATTGTCCTCCCACTCAAAAACTTCACTAGAAACAATTTCTTGAAAATAAGAAACATTGACAAACACTTTTGTCTTTGTCTCCATAGTGGGAAGAATTCCCAATCAATTTTCTGGGATAACCAACAAAGACATTCATCCGATTTTGGTTGTAAACTTATTTACTTATGCTATGCATACCAAAATTTAAGAAAAGACTATCAGGTTTCATACCCATGCCATAACTCGTATGGTGTCATTTCAACGGATCATGATGATGCTCTATCCAGTGTAAAAGCGGTAGTCACTAAAGCATAATCCACAAAAATATAATGGCGTCATAATATTTTATCTCATCATTAATCCAACAAGGTTTGGATACATCTCTCGGATACTTCATCATCACTATGATACTCCAAGAAACGTGAGTTGTAGAACAATTTCATAACTTTCTTAGATGTTCGCTAAAACTTGTAATTCAAATATTTCCACCATGATCCAATCATAGATATTTGATTTTTCTATTACGATGATTTCTACTTCATGCTGAAATTTATTTGAATCTATTCAAAATGTTTCAAACTTTTCCTTATTGAATATATCCACATATATACTCAATTCATTGTTTGAAAGTTTTCATGAAGTAGAAGAATCTCCCGCACACAACTATGCCCAGTGAACCACATACATCATCATGTAATTTTCACTAAGTTAGTTGCCCATTCAACTTTTGGCCTATGAACGGTATTTTAATCATTCTCTTTAGAAAAGATTTGCAAGCGCCAAATGATTCAAAAATCAAATGACTCCAAAAATCCATTTGCATGGAGTTCCTTCATGCGTTCTTTTCTAACATGACCTAAATGGCGGTTCCACAAATAAGTGGAATTCAAATCATTTGCCTTATGGCATTTTAGCGTCAGTGTTATGTATGTGTGTTTCACCATTATAAGATTTATAATAACTTATCCATCGTACATGGAGTAATGTCATAATTTAAACAACTCATTGTTTTTATTTGACCAGAGCAAAATAACAATTTATTAAGCTCTTTATTATAAATTCTAAGGGCTAGATAGAATGCCAAAAACGAACATAATAACACTTTATTTTTGTTCCTCACGTGCATTCCTATCATATTCCTTGTCAGTCACTTAGGCCATTGTATTCTTGTATTGCGTTGTTTTGTATGACACTTCATACCAACCAATATAGTACTAATACCCAAGAATTTCATAGTGTGAGTTAACTAGGAATACAACCATAACATGTATATCATTTATATACACCTGAGCTAGACTTTCTAGTCTTCTCTTTTCTTTTGCCAAAATATCTTTTGCAGTTTCTCTTTTAGCTTTCCTCATTATTCAGAAAAACATTTCAACATCAATAACTTCTAGGTTTGTTGGTCAAATACCAATAACCTTGAGGTTCTTACCTTGAAGTTGATCATCATATGACAAGTGTTTCAGATTTCACTATTAGTAACTTTGTAATACGATGAACAATTTCACTCATAATTTTATCCATCAATTCATGATAACTTTCTGAGACCATGTCTGTACATGCTAGGCTCATAAAGTTTAAACCTTAGTATTCGCATATGCAAATCTGGCTTGCACCCGTTGGAAGCACACGTAGAATCTATAACACCCGATCATCACGTGATGCTTCGAAACGACGAGTCTTAGCAACGGTGCATACTAAGGACAATCACTTCATGGATATGCGAATATCGTTAGTGCCCCAATAGTTGGAGGATTGGGACGCCTTGCGTCTTCAACCTTCGTACATTCCCATAAAACTTATGAGTTTATGTAGTCTCACCAAATTTATATTCTATCATCTTGCAATAAGGTCTTAGATATCACATATATCTCGTACCTTGATTATTTCTGAAAACTAAATTTTCAGCTCCTTACTTTTCAAACAGATTTGAACTTCAAGTTTCACGGAGACAAGATAACTTTAGGTACTAATTGAAACCATAGCTCTTTGAATCAACAATGTGAGGTTTACTAAAAGTTTGCAATAGGACTTAATCAATTCTTGATTCTTTAACAATACGGTACCAATCCGTAAAGTTTCTTGTCAGATTTTAACAGTATTTCTATCTCAATTACAAGACTAGCGCATGGTAGAAAACGGATGCCAATACTACAAAATTAATTCAAAATACTACTCAGACTATGTTTATGATAATTAGTTCATGTTTTAATCTAATTACTAATGAACTCCCACTTAATACAACATCCCTCATAGTTGTTAAGTGGTACACGATCCACATCCACTACACCAAAACCGATCATCACGTGAGATGATGTAGCTTCAATGGTGAACATCAACATGTTGATCATATCATCCATATGACTCGTGTTCAACCTTTCGGTTTTCGTTGTCCCGAGGCCATGTCTGTACATGCTAGGCTCGTCAAGCAAACCCAAGTATTCCGCGTGTGCAACATGGCTTACACCCGTTGTATGTCGAGTTTATCACACCCGATCATCACGAGATGCTTCAAAACGTCGAACAATGCAACGGTGCATACGAGGGAAGAACACTTTATTATCTTGATATTAATGTGAGGGATCATCTTATAATGCTACCGTCGCGATCTAAGCAAAATAAGATGCATAAAAAGGATTAACATCACATGCAGTTCATATGTGATATGATATGGCCCTTTTGTTCTTGTGCCTTTGATCTTCATCTCCAAAGCACGGATATGATCTCCATCATCTTCGGGCATGATCTCCATCATCGTCGGCGTAGCACCAAGGTCAATGGCACCGTCTTCATGTTTGTCCTCCATGTAGCAACTATTACAACTACTTTGAAATACTACTCAACATGAAATTTAAAGACAACCATAAGGCTCCTGCCGGTTGCCACAATACAATAATGATCATCTCATACATATTCATCATCATATCATGGCCATATCACATCACCAAACCCTGCAAAAACAAGTTAGACGTCTCTAATTTGGTTTGCATATTTTACGTGGTTTAGGGTTTTCGAGAGAGATCTAATCTACCTACGAACATGAACCACAACGTTGATACTAATGTTTTCAATAGAAGAGTAAATTGAATCTTTACTATAGTAGGAGAGACAGACACCCGCAAAGCCTCTTATGCAATACAAGTTGCATGTCGAACGAGGAACAAGTCTCATGAACGCGGTCATGTAAAGTTAGTCCGAGCCGCTTCATCCCACTATGCCATAAAGATGCAAAGTACTCAAACTAAAGATAACAAGAGCATCAACGCCCACAAACCATTGTGTTCTACTCGTGCAACCATCTATGCATAGACACGGCTCTGATACCACTGTAGGATAACGTTGCATAGAAAACAAAAATTTTCCTACCGCGAACACGCAATCCAAGCCAAGATGCAATCTAGAAGACGGTAGCAACGAGGGGTAATCGAGTCTCACCCTTGAAGAGATTCCAAAGCCTACAAGATGAGGCTCTTGTTGCTGCGGTAGACGATCACTTGCCGCTTGCAAAAGCGCGTAGAAGATCTTGATCACGATCGGTTCCGGCGCCACGAACGGGCAGCACCTCCGTACTCGGTCACACGTTCGGTTGTTGATGAAGACGACGTCCACCTCCCCGTTCCAGCGGGCAGCGGAAGTAGTAGCTCCTCTTGAATCCGACAGCACGACGGCGTGGTGTCGGTGGCGGTGTAGAAGTCCGGCGGAGCTTCGCTAAGCAAACCGGACAATATGAAGTGGAGGAGCAAAGCTAGGGTTTGGGTGGGGGTGGCCGGCCACTCAAGGGGGGCGGCCAAGCTATGGTCTTGGGGTGGCCGGCCCCCTCCCTTGGCCCCTCATTATATAGGTGGATCCCAAGTGTTGGTGTCCAAGTCTTCGAATAAGACCCGAAACCAAAACCTTCCATAGGAGGGGGCAAACCTAGCCCAACTAGGACTCCCACCCAAAGGTGGGATTCCCACCTCCCATGTGGGGGGTGGCCGGCCCCCTATGGTGGAGTCCACTTGGGACTCCACCCCCACTAGGGCTGGCCGGCCATGGAGGTGGAGTCCCTTGTGGACTCCACCTTCCTTGGTGGTTTCTTCCGGACTTTTCTAGAACCTTCTAGAACCTTCCATAGAACCTTCCGCGACATTTTATTTCACATAAAATGACATCCTATATATGAATCTTATTCTCCGACCATTCGGAACTCCTCGTGATGTCCGGGATCTCATCCGGACTCAACAAATATTCCAACTCCATTCCATAATTCAAGTGCTACCATTTCAACATCCAATTTTAAGTGTGTCACCCTACGGTTCGAGAACTATGCGGACATGGTTGAGTACTTACTCCGACCAATAACCAATAGCGGGATCTGGAGATCCATAATGGCTCCCACATATTCAACGATGACTTTAGTGATCGAATGAACCATTCACATACATTACCAATTCCCTTTGTCTCACGATATTTTACTTGTCCGAGGTTTGATCTTCGGTATCACTCTATACCTTGTTCAACCTCGTCTCCTGACAAGTACTCTTTACTCGTACCGTGGTATGTGGTCTCTTATGAACTCTTTCATATGCTTGCAAGACATTAGACGACATTCCACCGAGAGGGCCCAGAGTATATCTATCCGTCATCGGGATGGACAAATCCCACTGTTGATCCATATGCCTCAACTCATACTTTCCGGATACTTAATCCCACCTTTATAGCCACCCATTTACGCAGTGGTGTTTGGTGTAATCAAAGTACCTTTCCGGTATAAGTGATTTACATGATCTCATGGTCATAAGGACTAGGTAACTATGTATCGAAAGCTTATAGCAAATAACTTAATGACGAGATCTTATGCTACGCTTAATTAGGTGTATCCATTATATCATTCACACAATGACATAACCTTGTTATTAATAACATCCAATGTTCATGATTATGAAACTAATCATCCATTAATCAACAAGCTAGTTTAAGAGGCATACTAGGGACTTCTTGTTGTCTACATATCACACATGTACTAATGTTTCGGTTAATACAATTATAGCATGACATATAAACATTTATCATAAACATGGAGATATAAATAATAACCACTTTATTATTGCCTCTAGGGCATATCTCTTTCAAGAGCTGGTGCTGAGCAGATGAGGAAGAAGAGGAAGCCATCTACCAAAACTGTCGGCGGGATAAGAACGTGTGGGCAACCATTAGTCCCAGCTGGTGGGTGCAACCGGGACTAAAGGTGGTTTTTTGTGTCATCTAACAAAACTGTCGGTGGGATAAGGACGTGTGGGCAACCATTAGTCCTGGCTGGTGGGTACAACCGGGACTAAAGGTGGTTTTTGTGTCATCTAACAAAATTGTCGGTGGGATAAGGATGTGTGGATAACCTTTAGTCCCAGCTGGTGGGTGCAACCGGGACTAAAGCTGTCGGCAGGATAAGGACGCGTGGGTGGACGCACTGCTCGATGACATAAAGCATGTAGCGCACGACGCCCTGTCGGAGGAACAAGACGAAGTAGAAGCGGCGCCGTGCCTATAAAAGGAGCATCGATACGCCATGGCAAGCAGCTCAACAAGCCAACCTAGAAGGTAGGGAGAGATTCATCCACATGGATGAGGGTTGGGAAATCTCCCGTGGCGGAGCTTCTCGAAGATGTCGTTGGTACACACGCCCTACGACATCTTCGGAATCTCCGCCTCGGAAATTTTTTCCTGCAAGCCCGTGAAAGCCTCCATCTCCCGTAACATTGTTGGGGAAAGGGTTGGGAAATCTCCCGTGGCGGAGCTTCTCGAAGATGTCATTGGTGCACACGCCCTACGACATTTTCGGAAGCTCCGCCTCGGAATTTTTTCCTGCAAGCCCGTGAAACCCTCCATCTCCCGTAACATTGTTGGGGAAAGGGTTGGGAAATCTCCCGTGGCGGAGTTTCTCGAAGATGTCGTTGGTGCACACGCCCTATGGTATCTTCGGAAACTCCGCCTCGGAAAAATTTCCCAGCAAGCCCGTGAAAGCCTCTATTGAACTAGTAAAAACAAGCCAACCATCTCCAATGTTAATATCTTTCATACAGTTACATTATTACACAAAAACAAATGGGAAATTGATTGCCATATTTAGATACACATGTGTGCCATGGACCTTCTTCGTGTATGCCCTTGTTATGATCGCTTCGGCCGTAATCATGGAGCATCTTCATCATTTAACTTGATGCTTGGGTCAATGTTCACTGAGAAGGGCAGAATTTCATCAAACTTATTATAATCTTCTGACATGTCTGTCTAGTCCTCCACTCCCACGATGTTTCGTTTTCCAGAAAGAACTATGTGGCGCTTTGGCTCATCGTATGATGTATTCGTTTCCTTATTTTTCCTTTTTCTTGGTTTGGTAGACATGTCCTTCACATAGAAAACCTGGGCCACATCCTTGGCTAGGACGAATGGTTCGTCTCTATACCCAAGATTGTTGAGATCCACTGTTGTCATTCCATACAACTTGTCTACCTGAACCCCGCCTCCTGTTATCTTGACCCATTTGCACCTAAACAAAGGGACCTTAAAAGAAGGTCCATAGTCAAGTTCCCATATCTCCTCTATGTAACCATAATAGGTGTCCTTTTGGCCTTTGTTGTTTGTTGCATCAAAGCGGACACCATTGTTTTGGTTGGTGCTCTTTTTATCTTGGGCGATCGTGTAAAATGTATTCCCATTTATCTCGTACCCTTGGAAAGTCAATACAGTCGAAGATGGTGTCTGGGCCAACAAGTACAGCTGATCTCCAACAGTAGTGTCATTCATGAGATGTTTTTGCAACCAACAGCCGAAAGTCGACATGTGTTCACGTATAATCCAGTCGTCCGACTGCCCTGGGTTCTGGTAGCGTACAAAATTCTTGTGTACATTGATATACGGAGCCACCAAGGTGGAACTTTGTAGAACTGTGTAGTGTGCCTGAGTGAACGAATGCCCGTCCCTACATATCATTGCTTTCTTTCCGACCGTGCCTTTTCCACTCAGTCTCCCCTCGTGCCGCGATTCAGGAACACCAATCGGCTTAAGGTCAGGAATAAAGTCAACACAGAACTCAATGACCTCCTCTGTTCCATAGCCCTTGGAGATGCTTCCTTCTGGCCTAGCACGGTTATGAACATATTTCTTTAAGACTCCCATGAAACTCTCAAAGGGGAACATATTGTGTAGAAACACAGGACCGAGAATGAAAATCTCATCGACCGGGTGAACGAGGAGATGCATCATAATATTGAAGAAGGATGGTGGGAACACCAGCTCAAAACTAACAAGACATTGGACCACATCATTCTGCAACCTCTGTAGACTTTCTGGATTGATTACCTTCTGAGAAATTGCATTGAGGAATGCACATAGCTTCACAATGGGCACTCGAACATTTTCCGGTAGAAGCCCCCTCAATGCAATCGGAAGCAACTGCGTCATTATCACGTGGCAGTCATGAGACTTCAGGTTCTGGAATTTTTTCTCTGCCATATTTATTATTCCCGTTATATTGGAGGAGAAGCCAGACGGGACCTTGATACTGTTCAGGCATTCAAAAAAGATTTCCTTCTCTGCTTTTGTAAGAGCGTAGCTGGAGTAATGACGTCCTTTATCTGTCTCATGCAGTTTTTTTGGGTCTTTCATACGTTGCTGGTCCTCCCGTGCTTCTGGTGTATCTTTTGTCTTCCCGTACACGCCCAGGAAGCCTAGCAGGTTCACGCAAAGATTCTTCATCACGTGAATCACATCGATTGAAGAGCGGACCTCTATGACTTTCCAATAGGGTAGCTCCCAAAATATAGATTTCTTCTTCCACATGGCCGCGTATCCGGTAGCGTCATTCGGAATAGACTGTTCGCCAGACCCTTTCCAAATATTACTTCTAGATCCTTGACCATACCAAATATATCAGCACCATGACGGTGGGCAGGATTCTTTCGGTGGTCCGCCTCACCGTTGTAATGCTTGCCTTTCTTTCTTACGGGATGGGTACGCGTAAGAAATCAACGATGCCCCAGGTACACGACCTTCTTAGACTTATCCAAATATGCACCTGGCGTCTCATCTAAACAGTGCGTGCATGCATTGTATCCCTTGTTTGACTGTCCTAAAATGTTACCAAGAGCAGGCCAAACATTGATGGTTACGAAAAGTAGCGCTCGTAGGTCAAATTCCTCCTGCTTGTGCTCGTCCCACATATGTACACCTGTTATGGCCCACAGCTGTAGAAGTTCTTCAACTAATGGCTTCAGGTACACATCAATGTCGTTGCCGGGTTGTTTCGGGCCTTGGATGAGCACTGGCATCATAATGAACTTTCGCTTCATGCACAATCAAGGAGGAAGGTTATAGATACAAAGAGTCACAGGCCAGGTGCTATGACTGCAGCTCTGCTCTCCAAAAGGATTCATGCCATCTGTACTTAAACCAAATCTTAAGTTCCTTGCATCCTCTGCAAAGTACGGGAACTTTCTATCGATTTTTCTCCACTGGGACCCTTCAGCGGGGTGTCTAATCATCTCGTCTTTCTTACGGCCTGCTTTGTGCCATCGCAACAACCTGGCGTGCTCTTTATTTCTGAACAAATGTTTCAGCCGTGGTATTATAGGAGCATACCACATAACCTTGGCAGGAACCCTCTTCCTGGGGCGCTCACCCTCAACATCACCCGGGTCATCTTGTCTGATCTTATACCGCAATGCAGTGCACACCGGGCATGCATCCAAATTCTCGTACTTGCCGCGGTAGAGGATGCAGTCATTAATGCGTGCATGTATCTTCTGCACATCTAATCCTAGAGGGCAGACAACCTTCTTCGCTTCGTACGTACTGGTGGGCAATTCGTTTCCCCTTGGAAGCTGCTTCTTAATTATTTTCAGCAACTTTTCAAAACCCGAGTCAGTCACACCGTTCTCTACCTTCCATTGCAACAATTCCAGTGTGCTACCTAGCTTTTTCTGGCCATCTTCGCAAGTTGGGTACAACAATTTGTTGTGATCCTCTAACATCTTGTCGAAGTTCAACCTTTCCTTTTCAGTTTCACATTGTCTTCCTTGCATCAGCAATGGCCCGACCAAGATCATCAGCAGGGTCATCTGATGCCTCTTGATCTTCTGCTTCATTATCTTCATTGTTGTCTTCTGATGGAAAACAATCCCCCTTTGCAGTATCACCGTATTCAGCGAACATGGGATAGTTGTCATCGTCCTCTTCTTCTTCGTTGTCTTCCATGATAACCCCTTTTTCTCCGTGCTTGATCCAACAATTGTAGTGGGGCATGAAACCGGACTGTAGCAGGTGGGTGTGAATGGTCCTCGAGGAAGAGTAATTTATGACATTCTGATAGTTAACACATGGACAATACATAAAACCACCCCGTTTGTTTTCCTCAGCCACATTGATAAAATTTTGCAGGCCCGAAGTGAACTCGTGAAGGCGTCGGTCACCGTACATCCATTGCCGATTCATCTGCATGATATAATTAAGCTTATTAAAAAACTATTACAGAACATCATGATTAGTGAAGCGATGTGTATATATACACATGCACTTTATCAATGACAGATGAAAGGATAAATTAAGTTGTTAACCTCGATGGAGAAGGGAAAAGACAGTTAAATGTGGCTTGTTTTCTGTGAACTCAAGTAGCAAAAGCTCTTAGGAATTTCATCAAACACCTCTTATGTATATGAAGAGGGCAAAGCAACATACACCTCTCTTGTGCTAAGAAGTGGAAAATGCTAAGTGTGGCTCAAACTTGGGCAGGGCAAGGGTATATATAAACATATGGGCACTTGGTCCCGGTTGGTAAGAAAAACCGGGACCAAAGGGTAGACCTTTGGTCCCGGTTGGTGATACCAACCGGGACTAAAAGGGGTCGGGCCTGACACGCCCTGACGCGCCCTGCTGCACCCCCTTTAGTCCCGGTTTGTATTACAAACCGGGACTAAAGGCCCCAAACGAACCGGGACCAGAGGGTGGCGTTGCGCCGCGCCAAACGAACCGAGACCAATGCCACCCACTGGTCCCGGTTTGCTTTAAAACCGGGACTAAAGCTCCCAGGGGCTTTGGACGAAAGGCCTATTTTCTACTAGTGATAGCATCCAGCAGGCTGCAATATAGTTCGAAAATATTTTTAATAGTATGTACATCAGTTTAGTACCTTTTCTATTTCAGGTACCATTCGATGTTTCAGTTAGAAAAGCTCATTGCTAGTCAACTCCATCCCATTTTCAAGTTTGTCTTCATCACTAGTGCATGTTTTGCATTTTATAGCACATCGAAGGTAAATATTTTACACGGGTTTAAAAAAACCAGTAACTCCAACCTTACGAATTTAGTCACTAGCAACGCCTTGTCAGCCAATTAAAAACTCGATGACTCTGCACATAAGCTAGGTTGAGAATGCATATGAGCTAACATAGTTGCACAATCCAAAGCAAGAAACCATTGTCTGCTTGTTAACTATATACCTTCTTACCCTTAAAACCCTTCTAAAGGAGGTTGCACGCTGCAATAAGTGCGAGAGTGCAATGACGAAACTGAAGACCCAATGGATGCATAAAGTTCAAGACTCAAGAACCCATAACAAGCTCTGTCAAACACTGTCCAAATTATGTCAAAATCCAAAAAAAAAGGAGAAGCAGCAGCATACTTCTTTCCAAGTAAAACTCAACAACAGCACAAGAAGAAATCAAGGAATCAAGAAAAATTATTTGTGGGAAATTATTTCAATGTTGAATATTAATGTAGAGAAACCAAAGCTGCTATCTTAAAAGTGTGTCATGTACAGAAACCAATTTCCTGCTTTGTTTTAAAAACTGCATATCGTATATACCACTTCATCACTGAAAATTATAAGGAATATGCGTGTAAGCAAAATCATTGCTTCAGCTCATAAAAAGCTAATACAGGTAAAATAACACTAATAGAAAACAGGCATTTCGTACAAAGCCCCTGGGAGCTTTAGTCCCGGTTTTAAAGCAAACCGGGACCAGTGGGAGGCATTGGTCCCGGTTCATTTGGCGCGGCGCGACGCCACCCTCTGGTCCCGGTTCGTTTGGGGCCTTTAGTCCCGATTTGTAATACAAACCGGGACTAAAGGGGTTGCAGCAGTCGGCCGCAGGCCTTGTCAGGCCCCGATACCCTCTAATCCTGGTTGGTATTTCCAACCGGGACCAAAGGCCTACCCTTTGGCCCCGGTTTTCCTTACCAACCGGGACCAAGTGCTGATCTATCTATATATACCCTTGCCCTGCCCAAGTTTGAGCCACACTTAGCATTTTCCACTTCTTAGCACAAGAGAGGTGTATGTTGCTTTGCCCTCTTCATATGCATAAGAGGTGTTCGATGAAATGCCTAAGAGCTTTTGCCACTTGAGGTCACACAAAACAAGCCACATTTAACTGTCTTTTTCCTTCTCCATCGAGGTTAACAACTTAATTTATCCTTTCATCTGTCATTGATAAAATGCATGTGTATATATATACATCGCTTCACTAATCATGATGTTCTGTAATAGTTTTTAATAAGCTTAATTATATCATGCAGATGAATCGGCAATGGATATACGGTGACCGACGCTTTCACCAGTTCACTTCGGGCTTGCAAAATTTTATCAATGTGGATGAGGAAAACAAACGGGGTGGTTTTATGTATTGTCCATGTGTTAACTGTCAGCATGTCTTAAATTACTCTTCCTCGAGGACCATTCACACCCACCTGCTGCGGTCCGGTTTCATGCCCCACTACAATTGTTGGACCAAGCACGGAGAAAAAGGGGTTATCATGGAAGACAACGAAGAAGAAGAGGACGATGACAACTATCCCATGTTCGCTGAATACGGTGATACTGCAAAGGGGGATTGTTTTCCATCAGAAGACAACAATGAAGACAATGAAGCAGAAGATCAAGAGGCATCAGATGAGCCTGCTGATGATCTTGGTCGGGCCATTGCTTATGCAAGGAGAGAATCTGAAACTGAAAAGGAAAGGTTGAACTTCGACATGATGTTAGAGGATCAAAACAAATTGTTGTACCCAACTTGCGAAGATGGCCAGAAAAAGCTAGGTAGCACACTGGAATTGTTGCAATGGAAGGCAGAGAATGGTGTGACTGACTCGGGGTTTGAAAAGTTGCTGAAAATAATTAAGAAGTAGCTTCCAAGGGGTAACGAATTGCCCGCCAGTACGTACGAAGCGAAGAAGGTTGTCTGCCCTCTAGGATTAGATGTACGTGCAGAAGATACATGCATGCATTAATGACTGCATCCTCTACCGCGGTGAGTACGAGAATTTGGATGCATGCCCGGTGTGCACTGCATTGCGGTATAACATCAGACAAGATGACCCGGGTGATGTTGAGGGTGAGCGCCCCAGGAAGAGGGTTCCTGCCAAGGTTATGTGGTATGCTCCTATAATACCACGGCTGAAACGTTTGTTCAGAAATAAAGAGTACGCCAGGTTGTTGCGATGGCACAAAGCAGACCGTAAAAAAGACGAGATGATTAGACACCCCGCTGATGGGTCCCAGTGGAGAAAAATCGATAGAAAGTTCCCGTACTTTGCAGAGGATGCAAGGAACTTAAGGTTTGGTCTAAGTACAGATGGCATGAATCCGTTTGGAGAGCAGAGCTGCAGTCATAGCACCTGGCCCGTGACTCTTTGTATCTATAATCTTCCTCTTTGGTTGTGCATGAAGCGAAAGTTCATTATGATGCCAGTGCTCATCCAAGGCCCGAAGCAACCCAGCAACGACATTGATGTGTACCTGAAGCCATTAGTTGAAGAACTTCTATAGCTGTGGGCCATAACAGGTGTAGGTATGTGGGACGAGCACAAGCAGGAGGAATTTGACCTACGAGCGCTGCTTTTCGTAACCATCAATGTTTGGCCTGCTCTTGGTAACATTTCAGGACAGTCAAACAAGGGATACAATGCATGCACGCACTGTTTAGATGAGACGCCATGTGCATATTTGGATAAATCTAAGAAGGTCGTGTACCTGGGGCATCGTCGATTTCTTACGCGTACCCATCCCGTAAGAAAGAAAGGCAAGCATTACAACGGTGAGGCGGATCACCGGAAGAAGTCTGCCCACCGTCATGGTGCTGATATATTTTGTATGGTCAAGGATCTAGAAGTAATATTTGGAAAGGGTCCTGGCAGACAGTCTGTTCCGAATGACGCTGCCGGACATGCGGCCATGTGGAAGAAGAAATCTATATTTTGGGAGCTACCCTATTGGAAAGTCCTAGAGGTCTGCTCTTCAATCGATGTGATGCACGTGACGAAAAATCTTTGCGTGAACCTGCTAGGCTTCCTGGGCGTGTACAGGAAGACAAAAGATACACCAGAAGCACGGGAGGACCAGCAACGTATGAAAGACCCAAAAAACTGCATAAGACAGATAAAGGACGTCATTACTCCAGGTACGCTCTTACAAAAGCAGAGAAGGAAATCTTTTTTGAATGCCTGAACAGTATCAAGGTCCCGTCTGGCTTCTCCTCCAATATAAAGGGAATAATAAATATGGCGGAGAAAAAATTCCAGAACCTGAAGTTTCATGACTGCCACGTGATAATGACACAGTTGCTTCCGATTGCATTGAGGGGGCTTCTACCGGAAAATGTTCGAGTGCCCATTGTGAAGCTATGTGCAGTCCTCAATGCAATTTCTCAGAAGGTAATCAATCCAGAAAGTCTACAGAGGTTGCAGAATGATGTGGTCCAATGTCTTGTCAGTTTTGAGCTGGTGTTCCCACCATCCTTCTTCAATATTATGACGCACCTCCTCGTTCACCTGGTCAATGAGATTTTCATTCTCGGTCCTGTGTTTCTACACAATATGTTCCCCTTTGAGAGGTTCATGGGAGTCTTAAAGAAATATGTTCATAACCGTTCTAGGCCAGAAGGAAGCATCTCCAAGGGCTATGGAACAGAGGACGTCATTGAGTTCTGTGTTGACTTTATTCCTGACCTTAAGCCGATTGGTGTTCCTGAATCGCGGCACGAGTGCGAGACTGAGTGGAAAAGGCACGCTAGGAAAGAAAGCAATGATATGTAGGGACGGGCATTCATTCACCCAAGCACACTACACAGTTCTACAAATTTCCACCTTGGTGGCTCCGTATATCAATGTACACAAGAATTTTGTACGCTCCCAGAACCCAGGGCAGTCGGACGACTGGATTATACGTGAACACATGTCGACTTTCGGCGGTTGGTTGCAAAAACATCTCATGAATGACACTACTGTTCAAGATCAGCTGTACTTGTTGGCCCAGACACCATCTTCGACTGTATTGACTTTCCAAGGGTACGAGATAAATGGGAATACATTTTACACGATCACCCAAGATAAAAAGAGCACCAACCAAAACAGTGGTGTCCGCTTTGATGCAACAAACAACAAAGGCCAAAAGGACACCTATTATGGTTACATAGAGGAGATATGGGAACTTGACTATCGACGTTCTTTTAAGGTCCCTTTGTTTAGGTGCAAATGGGTCAAGATAACAGGAGACGGGGTTCAGGTAGACAAGTTGTATGGAAAGACAACAGTGGATCTCAACAATCTTGGGTATAGAGACGAACCATTCGTCCTAGCCAAGGATGTGGCCCAGGTTTTGTATGTGAAGGACATGCCTACCAAACCAAGAAAAAGGAAAAATAAGGAAACGAATACATCATACGATGAGCCAAAGCGCCACATAGTTCTTTCTGGAAAAAGAAACATCGTGGGAGTGGAGGACAAGACAGACATGTTAGAAGATTATAATAAGTTTGATGAAATTCCGCCCTTCTCAGTGAACATTGACCCAAGCATCAAGTTAAATGATGAAGATGCTCCATGGTTACGGCCGAAGCGATCATAACATGGGCATACACGAAGAAGGTCCATGGCACACATGTGTATCTCAATATGGCAATCAATTTCCCATTTGTTTTTGTGTAATAATGTAACTGTATGTAAGATATTAACAGTGGAGATGGTTGGCTTGTTTTTTACTAGTTCAATAGAGGCTTTCACGGTCTTGCTGGGAAATTTTTCCGAGGCGGAGTTTCCGAAGATGCCGTAGGGCATGTGCACCAACGACATCTTCGAAAAACTCCGCCACGGGAGATTTCCCAACCCTTTCCCCAACAATGTTACGGGAGATGGAGGCTTTCACGGGCTTGCAGGAAAAAAATTCCGAGGCGGAGCTTCCGAAGATGGCGTAGGGCATGTGCACCAATGACATCTTCGAGAAGCTCCGCCACGGGAGATTTCCCAACCCTTTCTCCAACACTGTTAGAGGAGATGGAGTCTTTCACGGGCTTGCAGGAAATTTTTTCCGACGCGGAGCTTCCGAAGATGTCGTAGGGCGTGTGCACCAACGACATCTTCGAGAAGCTCCGCCACGGGAGATTTCCCAACCCTCATCCATGTGGATGAATCTCTCCCTACCTTCTAGGTTGGCTTGTTGAGCTGCTTGCCATGGCGTATCGATGCTCCTTTTATGGGCACGGCGCCGCTTCTACTTCGTCTTGTTCCTCCAACAGGGCGTCGTGCGCTACATGCTTTATCTCATCGAGCAGTGCGTCCACCCACGCGTCCTTATCCCGCCGACAGCTTTAGTCCCGGTTGCACCCACCAGCCAGGACTAAAGGTTACCCACACGTCCTTATCCCACCGACAGTTTTGTTAGATGACACAAAAACCACCTTTAGTCCCGGTTGTACCCACCAGCCGGGACTAATGGTTCCCCGCACGTCCTTATCCCGCCGACAGTTTGGCACATGGCTTCTAAAACCACCTTAGTCCCGGTTGCACCCACCAGCCGGGACTAAAGGTTAGATGGCCAGCTCTAGCTTCCTCTTCTTCCTCCATATGCTCACCACCAGCTCTGGCTTCCTCTTCTTCCTCCTCCTCATCATCATCGGCGTCAGCCACGATGAAGCCACCAGCTTAAGGCTTCCTCTTCTTCCTCCATATGCCCACCACCAGCTCTGGGTTCCTCTTCTTCCTCCTCCTCATCATCATCGGCGTTAGCCACGATGAAGCCACCAGCTTAGGCTTCCTCTTCTTCCTCCATATGCTCGCCACCAGCTCTAGCTTCCTCTTCTTCCTCCTCCTCATCATCATCGGCGTCAACCACGATGAAGGCACCAGCTTAGGCTTCCTCTTCTTCCTCCGTATGCTCACCACTAGCTCTGGGTTCCTCTTCTTCCTCCTCCTCATCATCATCGTAATAGCAATTATACAAAAGATATAAATTAATGCATTTTAAATTAAAAAAGGAAAAATGGTTAGTAGTTTGAATAGTTAGAATAATTATTTAAGAAAACATAAAATGGTTTTAGATTAATTATCTAAATTAAAACACTTTTCATGTTGAAAGTTTTGTCACATTCAAAATTATACATAAGTTATTGAAATTCATATTCATAAGTTATTCAAATTCATATTCATATTCATATTCATAAGTTATTCAAATTCATATTCATAAGTTATTCAAATTCATATTCAAATTCATATTCATAAGTTATTCAACTTTATATTCAAATTCATATTCATAAGTTATTCAAATTCATATTCATAAGGAATTTAAATAGTTAAATGCTCATAATGAATAAATTATATTTTTATTACATAGAGATTTCTTTTCTGAACATTTTGATATATCATATGTTATTTTTTGATTTGAAATAAGGCGGGAAACGAAATTATTTGAAAAGGCACATACAAATATGCCTTTGGTCTCGGTTCGTGCCACGAACCGGGACCAAAGGGTTAATTTGCGCACGTAGTGAATAAGGCAGCCAAAATAGGCCTTAGGTCCCGGTTGGTGCCACAAACCGGGACCAAAGGGTCCTCCACCTATAACCGCAGCACTTCGTCTCCGCGGAGATCAATCCCGCGGTGACGAAGCACGCGACGCCGCCAGGCTGCCGAATCTCCGTGCGCCCGCCGCTCGCCATCGCCGCCGCCCACAGCGCCGTCCATCGCGCCGCCGCCCACCGCGCCGCCACCGCTCGCCGTCGCCGCCTCTCCTTCTCCCCATCGCTGCCGCGCGCGCGCTCCCCGGCCGCCTCCTTCTCCCCATTGCCGCCGACGCCGTCATCCACCTCCGGCCGCCGCCTCCACGCCGTCCACGCCTCCGGCCGCTGCCTCCACGCCGTCCACGCCTCCGGCCGCCACCTCCACACCGTCCATGCCGCCGTCCGCCTCCGGTAAGTCCTCCTCCGGCCACACAAACGTCCGCCGCCTCCTCTCTGCCGCGGCAGAGATTCACAATCTTCGCGCGGCAGAGAACCTTTATTTTTTTAATTTAGATAGAAATATTTGTTTAGTGTGGTGTAGTGTAGTAATATTAGTTTAGATAGAAATATTTTTTAGTAAAAATTTAGATAGAAATATTTGTTAGATAAAAAAAGTAGTGAAATTTATATGTTAGAAATATTTGTTAGATAAAAATTTATATGTTAGAAAAAAGTAGTGAAAAGTAGTAATATTTGTTAGTAATATATATTCATAAGTTATTCAAATTCAAATTCATATTCATTAGTAGTAAATATTAGTAGTAGTATTAGTTAGAAATATTAGTTATAGAACTATATTAGTAGTATGTATATATGGTTAGTTTATTTAGCACAATATTATTTTGTATATAGTTAGTTTATTTAGCACAATATTATGTTTGTTTAATTCCGGGGTGGCACTGGGAGGTGTTATCTTCCGGGGCGCGCACCTTGGTGGGGAATCCGGGTCCCTGGGCTGTCGACCCGGATCTTCTTTGGTGGCGGTCGCGTGGGCCACGATCGGTGCGGAGGGAGCCGGCGCCCGAGGAGGTGGTAGCTCGCCGCATTAGAGAGGAGGACGAGCACGTTCGCCGTTACCTGCATGTCTTAGACACCAGCATGTATAGGAACGGATGGTCAGTTATGCAGGGATCTAACGTGAGCTATGATCCTGTGGTTGTTCCATATCTTTGGGTGTTCACCCTGCGCAGCTCAGCACCCGTTCGACGTTGAGAGGTTAATGCATGGGAGTCGGTTGTAGTGATGTATTAGGGTTAAATAAAAAATGGACCCGAGCTATATATGTAACTGCAATCTATGTTTTGAGCACTATATTATCCTTAATTAATAGCTATATATGTGACTCTAATCTCTGTTTTGTGCATTATCCTTAATTAATATCTATATATATGATTATACGATGGTTCCTATAACTTGCAAGTCGTTGCAGAAACTATGGACGCTAACAGAGAAGCACAAGAAGAATTCATGGCGAACCACATAGCCGGCGGTGTTATGGATGATGGCGGCGGAGATGACGATGTCACCACAACGTATTTGAATGACTCCGGTGAGGGAGCGGAGGATCTTGAGCGAAGAGAAGATGGCTCCGGTGAGGAAGAACATAATGGTTCTGCTGACGGAACCATAGTTATTACAAAGTCCACCGAGGTATATAATTTAAGCCGTTGCTGACTAGATGCATTAACTAATTTGTATATATATATTGACGATGAATTCTTTCCTTTTTTAGCCCTCTGGATCGAGCAAATCTTCTGTAAAGTCGAAGCGAGGCCCGGCCGAAAAGTTGCCCGAAGGTGTTAGGCATGAGATCGTCGAAATCGATCAGAGTGGCCGACCGACTGCTCCCGCCAAGGCTGCAAAATTATTTATAGATCAATGTGGAGTTGTTGTTAGGGACTGCATCCCGATCACCGTTCGAGAATGGCGCAAGCCGAAGGCTGCAGCGGCTGAAGCAGGTCATTATATCGATGATGTAGCCAAAAACAACATTTGGCGTCGGCTCATGGCACATTTCAACCTACCTCCAGAGGAGAATGCCGATAAAGCCAGACAGATGGAGGAGAAAGTCAAGGAGTTTGCTCTAAAGAAGATGGCCGAACTATTCAAGAACCACAAGAAAATATTGTACCATGACTTTGTCAAGCAAAAGAAGACTCCGGACTTCACTGGAGCGTATGAGAAGATAAAAGATCACTCGCCCGAATTCGTGAAGTACACGCTGTCAGAAGAATTTAAGAAAAGGTCGGAAACAAATAAGAAAAATGCAGCGTTGATGAAATATCACCAAGTTACGGGTCCAGGTGGCTACAGGGCTAACAGGCCTAAGTGGCAGGCAGCTGAGGCAGAACTGGTCAGGAAAGGGATCCAAATAGGGACATTCGATTGGACCGAACGGTCGAAGGAGTGGTTCTACGGGATTGGGGGAAGGTTGGACCCAGAAACAGGGAAGTGTATTTATAATAAAGAACATCTCAAAAACCCTTGTGAAGCCCTTATAGAAGCACATAGGGACGTGCGGGAGGGGAGGTTCCATCCCGAAAGAGAGAACGACGAGCTGACACGCGCCCTTGGGAACAAAGAACACGGCGGACGAACACGAGGCACGATTGGCTCCGTTCCGTGGAAGTATGGCTTTCCCGAGAAATGTAAGAGATTTCCTGATAAAAGCCATGAGAGGAGAAAAGCAAGGGAAGCAGATCGCATATCGTCCTTAGAGGAATCTATGAGCGTCCTTAGAGCCCAAATTCACGAAGTACTTACCGGCCAGCGATCTCAGGGGCAGCATGAAGATCCTGCTATCGACCCGCAGCAATCTCAGCCCCGAAAAAGCAGCGTGGCTTCCACGCAGCTCCAGCTTGAAGCAGGTGATGATCAGGAGATGTTGGCTCCTCGCTACCCCGTGGATGATATCATAGAGAGCTGTCCTTGTGAGCTGCACGTAAAAGTTGTGAACATATCCATGAAGGCGGCGGTCGGCTATGTCGTACCTGCAACAACTTATCATTGCGGTCCGATTCCAGATGGCTATGCTATTGCGTTGGTGGATGAAGTGATGGGAGGATATGAGCCGGTGATGCTTGACCACCATGCAGGTGAACATCGGGAAATCAATGAACTGGGAGAAGCCATTAGAACCACCGTTCTATGGCGAAAGGATTACATTGTGCTTCCAGGTTCAAAGAAAAGCAGGCCACCTCCAGCTCATTCTCCGCCGCCTCCGCCGTCTCCACCACCTCCGCAGTCTCCTCCGCGTGAGCATACTCCACCGCCTCCTCCTCGTCAGGAGACTCCGCCGGCTGTGCTGCCTAAGCAGAATCGACAAAAGAGGAAGACTGCCTCGACAAGTACTACATCTCTAAAGAAGAGGCCATCAGCTCTGAAGAGGTATAAGACTCCTGAGTTATTACCGTACGAGATGACTGATGAGCAGAACGATGCAATCGCAGATGCCCAGCTGAAGGAGCATTTTGCACCGAAGCCGCCCCCGCCAAAGCTGTTTATAGCACCTCATATAGTGAGGCACTTTGCCGAGACGAGAGCAAAGAAACCTGAGTTGGCAAGTGATTATGACCGCTCTCTTGGACAGTCCTCTAGAGCAAAGAAAGCTGAGTATGGAAGTAGACCCTTAACAGGGAGAACAATTCCCTAGCTCAGACAGCAGGAAAACCAATCTCTAGCCCCCTTGGTCGTGCACTCCTATGATGATCCGGAGACTAGAGAATTGATCGAATGGTCGGCTAGACAACTTGGAGCAACCGTTGAGTACGATGACTACTGCCCCATGGCTGAACCCGTATACAAATACAAATACGGTATGCCTCTCGTCAGTAACGACAAGCTCCCGCTTCTACAAACTCAAATGCGAAAATTGCATGACTGGTACATGCAAGCCTCTCATAACTCGGAGGGCTACCTCGTAGTGGGAATTGAAGATGAGCATTACTTCCAGAGAAAAGAGGAGATAAACATTGAGTTTGAAGAACTATTTCAGTTATTCAATCTAGACGCCCTCGACAAAAGTCTCATGAGTTGCTACTGTCTGTAAGTGATTTATTTATGTAATTAAGTCTCTAGCTCAGCTCGTTCAATGCACTAACAATTATCCCCACTATATTCTTTTATACGCTATATATTGTGCAGAATGAAGATGCTCGAATGCAGAAGAGGCGGACTATATGACATTGGGTTCATTGACCCAAACACCGTTCATGAAGTTACGGTTCGAGATTACCCCAAGGACACCGAGGAAACTTGCTAAGGTTTTTACAGAAGCAAGAAAACAAATCGGAAATATTCTTTCCTTACAACTTCGAGTGAGTGTTATAACTATCTTACATACATTCGATTTCGCTTACTCGATGTGAAGTCTAACTAATCCGGCAAGTTATGCATGTGCAGCTTCCACTATATTCTCCTAATCATTCAGCTTGACAAAGGAGTAGTACTTGTCATGGACTCGAAACGTAAAGAGCATGGGCAATGGGCGAACCTGGGTGCCATGCTCCAGAGGTCTCTTCTGTTCGGCATCTTCTGTTCTCATTTCATGATATCAACTAATTAATAACTCGATAATTTACTCATTTTTTCCTTTGCCGGGCAGGGCTTGGAAACGGTTCATCAAGACTGCTAGGGGTGAATGGAAACCGGAGCTTACATTTAAAGATAATCCCGGTTCGTCATACGAACCGGAACCAAAGGGCCTCCACCACGAGCCCTCTGGCCGCACCACGTGGAGGACCCTTTAGTCCCGATTTATTTTTAAACCGGGACTAAAAATGAGGGCCTTTAGTCTCACAGCCGAAACCGGGACTAAAGGCCCAAATAAACCGGGACTAAAGGCCTATTTTCCACTAGTGTATTACAGAGACTCAATACCAAGCACAGCTCGGACTAGCTCAACAACACGTACACGGACATGACCAAGAGACTAACTACTACTCCTAACCTGACTCAAACACGCGCGCAGAACACACACACCTAGCTCATACGCACATGCATGCATGCATCCACAGCTCTAACCGAGATTACCTCTTAACACAGTTCAGGTCAATCTCGCTCTCGGCTTACTACATCGTCTCCGCTGTCAATGCACTCGGCTGCAGCGCGTCTACGGCCGGGGCAGGTGCGTGATCTCTCCTGCGGCGCAGCTCGCCGACGAGCTTCCTCAAGGCGGCGGAGGCGCCCGTGCCGTCGCATCCCATGAACACCTCGCCGATGTCGGCGGGCGTGATGCGCACGTCGTCATCAGCGGCGAGCAGGCCCTCGGCCTGGGCCATGAGGCCGTTCACTGCTTCGTCGTCGGTATCCTCGCCAACTCCGAGGTAGTTCTTGGCGAGCACGCGGAGCGCGGCGGGCGAGCAGTATCCGAGCTCGATCTTGCGGCCCATGCGGCCTGGGCGGACCAGCGCCAGGTCGAGCCGCTCCGGGTGGTTGGTGGTGAAGATTATGAGGCGCTCGCCGACGCGGGAAGACCAGAGCCCGTCCACAAAGTTGAGAAGGCCGGAGAGGCTTATGGACTCCCGCCCAATCGCCGCGGGTGGCAGCATCGTCATCTTGGCGTTGTTGTCGTCGTCGTCGTCTTCGTCGACGATGCCGCCACCCTTCTTCCTGCGGTCGGAGAGGTCGAGGGAGCAGTCGATGTCCTCGACTACGACGACGGACTTGGGAGTGGTGGAGACGAGCAGGCGGCGGAGGTGGGACTTGGTGGCCACGGTTGTGAGCTCTAGGTCGTAGACGTCGAACATGAGGAGGTTGGCGATCGCCGCGACGAGGCTGGTCTTGCCGGTGCTGGGAGGGCCGTGAAGCAGGTACCCGCGCTTCCACGCGCAGCCGACGCGCGCGTAGTCACTAGTGGAAAAAGGGGTATTTGCACCGGTTGGTAAGGGCCATATTCACCGGATGCCCAACCGGTGTAACGCATCCGGTGCAAAAGCCCCCCCCCCCCCCCCCTTAGCACCGGTTCGGTCCCAAAACGCTGCCGCGGTAGAACCCCGCTACCGTAAAAAAATTTCGAATTATTTTCCACTCCCTCTTTTTTTTTTCAGAATTTCTAATATTTTAGTTATTTCACAAGTTTAGTCTCTAACTACACTTATCTCTAGTCAAATTACTTACTCGTTGTCATCCTTCCACTACTCTAGCACTAGCACACTTAACTTCCAAGTTTCTTCCCGTCCCGCAACCAAGTGCTTCGCGCGCATGTATGTGATACTAGTATCATATCAATCATATTAACATGTTGGTCGATGTCATATTTCTTTATTGTTTGAATTTCAAATAATTCTTTTAATAAACAAAAGTAATGATGTAATAATAATCTTGAATAAATAAATAAACATTAACTTTATAATTTGTATTATTTTTAATAATTTTCAATTTTTTAATTTTTTTAATATTTTTTTTTGCCAAACCTAAAACCTGAAAAAAGTTTTCTGACGTCGTAGGCAAAAGTTAATACCATTTTACCTTTTTCCCACGATCATTTTGATATATTATACGCTTTTTTCCGACGTCGTAGGCAAAAGTTAATGCCATTTTACCTTTTTTCTAAACTTTTTATGAGAAAAAATTCGAAATTTAAATTTGTTAATTTTTCCTAATAGTAGGTTGCGTAACATACAGGAATCTCAAAAGATTTTATTTTTTTAATTTTCTATCATTTTTTTCTATTTTACAGAGTTAAAAAAGGCGATCGGGGGGGTGGAGGTGCGTGGGGAGCAGAAAAACCTTTAGCACCGGTTCGCGGCTGACGCCAACCCTTTAGCTGCTAAAGGTCCCGCACGAACCGGTGCTAATGCCACGGCTGGTCCCCTGGACGTCCAGACCGCACGAACCGGTGCTAATGACCCCCTTTAGCACCGGTTCGTGCCAAATCCGGTGCTAATGCTCTTTGGAGCAAAAAACCAAAGCCCTCTTTTCTACTAGTGAGTGCTCCCGCCGGGACGCGAAGCGGAGCAGGTCGGCACGGATCTCCTCGCGGAGCGCCGTGTCCACGGCGAGTGTGTCGAACGTGGAGGGGTGGGAGAATGCGTGGGAGGTCCAGAGGCGCTGGTACTCCTCGCCGTTGGTGTAGAGCATGCGCTCCCGCGACGTGAGCCGCATCCTGGTGGCCTCGTCGATGACGTGGGGGATGTAGCTGTCGTGCACGAAGTCGCGGTGCTGACGCAGGAACTGGAGCTCGAGGCTGCGGTGGACGGCGCCACCGCCCGGAGGGGCCCTGGCCGCCGCGGTCGACGGGGCGCGTGGTGGAGGTCCACTTCACCGTGACGCCCTTCCAGGTGTCGTGGGCGGTGTGGTCGTCCGGGAGGGAGGCGACAGCGCGGCTCTGTTGGGATTCACCCATAGATCGATCACATGAAACTAGGCAAAAAACACGAGCACGAAAAACTTTAGCCAAGGGTGCGTCTGGCACCCTATAATTTTTCTCTTTTTATTGCTATTATTTCTCAACTCTTGCTTTTCTCGATACAACTCACGCATTTCGGTCCTGGTGTGTATTTATACACGGCCAGGCAACACACAACCGACTCAAACAGCTAAACCTATTCCTACAGAGATTCTACTTGGACGCACACACGGCAACAGATGCCATCTAACTCGACTAGAACTCAGCTAGCTGAACTAACTTGAGTAGGACTCCTAGACCTAAACGAACGTAACACCAGGTACATACACGGCAGCTGCCTTTCAGCTTACCTTGCATGCAACGTGGACTTGTACTACTCAAATTCCTACACGAATTAGTCTATCTACTCTGACTCAAACGAGTATATATTAGGACAAACACAGAGATACTAGGGAAGTGGCCATTGGCTAGTTGGGGCTGCGTTGCGACAGGAAATGGTGGTGACTGGTGACAGGAAGTGGTGGTGGCTGGGCAGCGCACACTTCACGCCACGCACTTCACGTGCCATGTCACAGTTTTTTTTTTTTTTTGAAAACCACACATATCCATTAGCATAGTAACTGGAGATTACAGCATACGTGGCCCAACTCTGGAACAATCCAGACAACAGCAGAACCAGGAAAGTGCAAAAGGACCCCTAGAAATAAAGAAAATACAAAGAGAGCCCTCGAGATCTTTGAGCGCAACCAAACATCGCCCGATCGCAATCTCCAGCGCCGCCAACGACGCCGTCGCCGGAGAAGAAAAAGATGGGCAAACCACGACTCTAGCTCTGAGGAGATACCATCGGAGATCTGCTCCTTTGTGGACCTCAAAAGTAGGCAGCTACCAGCCACACCTTCTCCTATGGGGCTCGTCGGCCGGGGGACAACCCCGTCACTCCTCAGCGCAGGCCGCCGCTGCTTCCCGTCGACAGCTTCGAGGGAGAACACCGAGGCCACAGCCAACATACCTTGCTTCCCGCTCCTGAGCAGCAGCCATCTGGACGAAGCCGGCGCACGCCGCCGACCATCTCCTGAAGATTTCTCAACCGATTCCCGAGCGAATCCGGAGACAATCCGCCGCGGAAGCAGCAGATCGGAGAGAACAAAAACCCACCGCAACGAAGCCGTAGCTGCCACGACGTCGCCGCCAGGGATCTTCATCCGCCCGCCAGGATCAAAGAACCTGACCGCAGATACTTTATTCGCCGCCACCAGCTCACCGGCGGCACGCACACCTATCCCACGCCTATCTACATGCCGAGAACGAAGATCCTGGGTTCCCCTACCCTCCCGCCGCCGAGGCAGCTGACGGAAGGTAGAGGAACCCGAGATCTCGCCGGCGGTGGAAGTGGGGAAGAAAGTCGGCTCCGGTTTCTCCTCTCTCTACTGTAGAAGGGAAAGGGAGAAGAAAGTCTGTTTAGCAGCCCGCTGGATGTGGGAAGTGGCCATTGGCTAGTTGGGGCATCATTTTCCGTCTGCTTTTTGCCCTGCCATTTTTTGGTGACATGCAGCGCGGGGGGCCGCCGTGTCTACCTTGTTCTCTTTTCGCCACGCTAGCTCGCCTCATTTTTGGTGACAGGGCTTTTGCTGCCTCATTATTGGCGTTTCTCCGTGTGCTTTTGCCCTGCTTATTTTGGCAAACGATTCGGCTGGTCAGCACGGGGGCCAAAAATGGTTTGATTCGCGTGCCATATTAGCATCTCCCCGCGCCTCCAAAAAAGCGCCCGGTAACCCCAATACGGTCGTTACGGGGACGCCCGGACACATACGTTGTAGATTGGCGCGTCTAAACAGATACTACATACTACATGTTAGTATATCCTTAGTTGCACTACTGGAAAATTCGTGTTTGCCGAGTCTTCGGACGTTTTCCGAATGCAAATAAATCTGCGGGCACTCGGCATAGAACAGCTTTGCCGACTTACGCCCAAAAAACACTTGGCAAAAAGGACATACTCGCGGCAAACTTGAGCAGATGCCGAGTATTTTCCAAAAAGAACTCGGCAAATATAGCATACTCGGCAACGATGCAAAAATACATTCGGCAAAGATCTAGCACTCGGCAAATAACAAGCCACGTGTCCATTTTGCTCGCACTTGACAGCTCCATGAAGGCGCCCCATGTTTGCCGAGTGTCCCCTAACGGACACTCGGCAAACAACTGCCAAAATTTCCCGCATTTTTTTCCGCAAAATTTTGTTTCCTGCCCATGTGTTTGCTGAGTACATAAAAAAACACTCGTCAAATTTCATGTTTGCCAAGTGTCTTTTGCTGATAGTCGTCAAACGTTATGAATTTTTTTCCCGCCCCTTCTTTCCGTGACCCTTTTCCTTTCCCGCCCATTTTTCGCCGAGTACCTAGATAAAACACTCGGCAAATATCTCTTTCCCGCCCTTTCTCTTTCCTGCCATCTCTCTTTCCTGCCACTTCTTCCCGCTCATTGTTTTCCCAGGGCTATTCTCCCGGCCTTTTTTCCTTATGCCCCCTTGACATTATATATAACGTGATGAGACTTTGGTAGATGTCATCTTCTCCATACCGAAAATCCCCCCTCCTCCCTTGTCCCGATGTGTTTGAGGTATTCTTTGGTATTGTCAAATACAAATCATCCGGATGAGGCAGGGTATATCCAGTCGGGGCATGTGATATCCTACATGGCCTTCACAAGCCTCCGATGGATGTATCCTGTCTCAACCGTTTGTTCTATTGCGTCTGTGTTTGAGGTGTTCTTTCTGTTCATCGAATACAAATCATTTACCGTCGAATACAAATTAGGGGAGGAAGAGGACTGCGCCGAAGCCTGCTGGATCTTCACTTACTGTAGATGGAGACAAAGAGGAATGCGCTGAACCTGGTCCGGGCCGGCGGCGGCGCATAGTAGGTGCCCACGGGTCAGGTGGTCGCCGTCATCCTGCAGGCTCCTAGGTGGTAGCAGCCTCCCGTCGCGCCTCGGACCTCCTCACGGGCTTCTGCGGCCTCCAACCGCAGCAGCCACACGCAACACTCTGTCATCACCGTTGAGGGAGCATGGGCGGCGCCTATTTCTAGGAGAGAAGGGATATCGAGGAGGAGGAGGGGCCGTGTTTTGTGGGTGGGACAAGAGAGAAGATCGAGAGAAGAGGGCACATGGGTGCGAGAAATATAGAGAGGGTGGGTGGTAGGTGGGAGTGAGAGATGCATAGGGGTGGGGCGGAGTGGGGTCATTATATAACTAGGGTTTGTGTTTAGTGACTTTTGCCATGAGTTGGGGATACAACTAAATTTCGCGTCGGTTGCTCACCCGCAAACCAACAGCCAGGTAGAGAAAGCCAACGGGCTCATATGCAATGGCCTCAAGAAAAGGTTATTAGCACCACTCGAACGAGCAAAGCACACTTGGGTGGATGAATTACCCTCCGTCTTATGGAGCTTGCGCACAACCCCGAACGCGGCGACTCAAGAAATACCTTTCTTTCTGGTCCATGGCGCTGAGGCCGTGCTTCCAGTCAAAATAACTCATGAGGCTCCTCGAGTCTCTGAATATGAAGAAGTTGCTTCCTCGAAAGCCCTAGAAGATTACGTCGACGCACTCGACGAAGCAAGAGACATTGCACTCGCCAGATCTACAGCATACCAGGAGAATCTACGCAACTACCATGGTCATCGACTACGTCCCAGGTCCTTTGAAGTAGGGGACTTAGTCCTTCGACTAAAGCAAGAAAGCCACAGCAAACTGGAGTCCCCGTGGGAGGGACCATACATCGTCACTGAGGCGATTCTTGGAGTAGCTTATCGCCTCAAGGACAAAAAGTCTGGAAAAGACCAAGGCAATCCCTGGAACGTCACGCAGCTGCGGCGATTCTACGCTTAATAGTTAGCTTTAAGCTTTTACCTTCAATAAGGCCTGCGGCCAGGCTATTCAGCCAAAATATCGAGTTCGTCATAAATATAGGCCGCCGGCCAGGCTCTCCAAGCCAAAATATGTACCTCTACATCCATCATCAATAAAAGCTAAGTTCTCCATACTGAGTTGTTTTTTACTTATTTTCCATATCCGCACGTCCGAAACTCGGGGGCTGCAGCCTAAGAAATAGAATAAACAACCCGATACTCGGGGGCTAGGATTACTCGAATATTATGAGCCATCGGCTTCAAGTGGCAAACACTTAAGTATACGTTTTGACCCGAGTAGCTGATTCAGCCGCAAAAAGGCATCAAGATAACGAAACAGCTCTCATGAAAAGCAAATATATATTCGAGTTCTCAAGCAAAGATCTTGCAATAAAGTTTATGATACAACATATTGAAATTCATATACTTTACATATGTTACATGTTCTCCTACATGGTTCTATACAGGATAACAGGATCCGCGTAGTGGAATTCTGTAAAGAATTCCGAGTCCGCATCAAGAAGTCGCTGGATCATCCTGATCGCTGGTTCGTGAGCAACGGCGTAATGGCGAGTCATGCGTACCCCCTTGTTACTTCGTCGAGCAGGAAAACCGCGGGAAATTGCATCACTGTCAAGCGTTGGCTTATGAATGCGCACCCAAGCAAGAGCAAGCTTAGCACCAGCAACCAGTTGAATCTTGACAAAGTTACGAAAATCTGCGGCACGCCTGAATTTTCCCATCAACTCAGCAAAATCATGGGGTGCAGGATTCCGAGGGAACATGGTGCTGTAAACCATCGCCAGAGCAGATCGGCAGTGCTCGACAAATTCGTTGACATGAGATACTCGATCTTGGAGGTGAACTATAGTAAAGCACCGCCGACGATCAGCCCATAAGTTGACGCCTGTCCCGGCGGAGATTTCCATGAGAGCATTCATGCGAGCTTTGACTCGCTCTTCTTAAGTAACAGAATTCAGTTGAGCACCTGTAGAAGAGGAAAAGAACTCAAATATTTGACTTCAAGACAATGACTCGGGGGCTTTGTGAAACTTACATAGCATGTCACTGCTCGCCCTCGAGATCAGTTCCAGCAAGTAATCTTCACGTTCGGCGGCTCGTTTTACTTTCGAAAGAGCACCTAGAATTTGGTCCTTCAAAACCTTAATTTTGCTTTGTGGTTCTTCAAAGTAATGGGGTCCTTCCGTATCAGGAAATGGGTCACTCAATTGGTTTGTTGGATCCGTAGCCTCGGAACTAATGGGTTCCTCTGGCATTGATTCTTGCCATGAAGGACCAGATGCAGGTTCCGGGTTAACCCAATCATCAAGTGACGGCTGACAAAATCAAGAAAAGAAGACTCAAAAGGAGGCCAAAGAAGGGCCATTGATATTTCATATCATTCATTACACAAAAAGAGACTGGTCTTGCCATACATATGGCGGGTTCATTACAATAGCAAAAAGAAAAATCCTAAGGAAATAAAAGGTATTCTACTACACCTCGGTGGGGTAGCACTAGCAGACAGGGTGTGCACCAAGGACATCATCTTCTTGGACAATCTCTTAGCATTCTTCAAGAAAGGCACCAACGATGTCGGCTGGCCAGCTTTATCTACTGCGTGGGAGGAGCTAACCTTGTCCCAGTCGACAACTTCGCCGTGTGCCATCGCCATTGCCATCGAGATCTCCACACCAGTCTTCGTGGCTGCTCGGCGGTAGTTGAGTGTCGGATCCTCTACAGCATTGAAGACATCGACAAGGGCAAGGAGATCTTCGGGTTCCTTCTGTCTAGGGAAGAAATGCCCGAAGAGACGCTTGAAAGCTCGGCGTGCATGGACCAGCACGTTGCAAACCCGCACACTGTTCGCCTGCAACACAGTCAGAGAGTCCAGCAGCGGATCCGTTTACTCGTTCTCGGGCATCTCGTAGGAATGCCCAATTTTATATGCTAAATGGATAAGAAGAAGAAGATAAGGATGATAGATAAGATGGAGAAATTGATAGAACAGCAACTAGACAGTATTTCTTCTTACAAGTGAAGGAGGCATTTAGAGTGTCGAGTCGCAGGCGAATATCCGCTTCGTGGGTAGCCATCTTTGACTTCTCTCCTGCCAGCTTCTCTTTTGCAGTTGTGGCCTTGGCACGAGCCTCCTTGAGTGCCTTCTCAGCGGCCTCAAGCTTGGCTTCAAGCTCGTTAGCGCGGTGTTGAGATTTCTTCAAGGAAACTGACAACGAAGAGTTGAAGAAAAATGAGCCTCGCACCATACATCTTCACACCAAGTTTAAAATAAACTTACCCTTGAGACTCTCGGCTTCGTTTCGGAACCCGATATGTCTGATGGCCATGTCTATCATCTCACGGGCTATCGGCTGCAGAGCAAATTATCAATGGGGAGTTGTACAAAAATGCGGTTGTCCTGCAATATGAAAAGAATTAAACAGAAGTCAAACTTACATCGTCCATCGATGGCATAGGCGGGTTCTCGGAAATCTTGATTCCCTTGTTAGCATCTTGTTCTTTGAGATTTTTCTTGGGCGGCGCCCGGGGGCTGTCCTTGGCTCTTTCTAATTCTTCTAAGTCCATGGTTTCTTCATGTGGACTTAGGGTCTTAGACGGAGTCTTGACAGAAGCCGACATATCGTTGGCCGAGTCATCAGCAGAGTCCTCGGGAGCTTCCTCTTCATGCCTGTTGATAGTATTATGAAGGTAATTCAAAGAATATGAAAAAATATTGGTTGCGGCAGAGTAATTTCAAATTATAACTTACGAGCTGACACCCAAGGCCATGTCAAAAACGGAGAAACCAGATGTAGGAGCAGCCGAATCTGTTGGCACCGTAAGTTGTGGCTTGGATGCGTATGAAGACTCGGAGTCCCCATCATTGGTTCGCTTCCTTTTCCACTTGGTCTTTTCATCCAGGGAACTGGCAGGGGGAATCGAAGTTACCGTGCGAGACGAATCAGATGCCTCATCCTCATCAGACTCAGCACCATCTTGACCTACGGTGGCTTCGGATATTTTGCTCTCAGCGTCCGTGGCAACCTCCGGTACATCCCCCGCCTCAGGAAGGGGTGGAAGGGAAGAAAGGAAAACATGGCCCTACAAGCCAAACATATGACTAGAATAAAGAAAAGCACAAATGCAATGAAACGATGGAACACTACGAGAAAATTGAGAACTTACAGCTGGTGGCGGATGTTTCCTGTCGAATGGAGTAACTCGACAAGAAGAACGGATGGCGTCTGCAGCAGTGAGCGTGGTGAACTGTCGAGCTATCTTCTCGAGTTCAGCAGTGGACAGGTCTTCCATAGAAATCCTTGTCGGGTCCTTGGATCCCATGTAACTCCAAGTGCCGTGAACTCTCGCCTGGATGGGCTGGACCCGCAGCCGGAGAAAGTGTGTCCTGATTTGTAGACCCAAAAGTTCTTTTCCTTCGTCGGTCTGCAGGGTGTGAATCCGAGCCATCAGCGGCTCGGTCTCTTCGAGTTTAGCTTCAGTCATGGGTTGGTCCCATGACTTAAGTTTCTTCACTGGCTTCGTCGGGTCGAAGGGAGCTAAGCCAAACTTTTGCTCCTCGGCCTTCTCGTCCTTGATGTAGAACCATTTCTTGCGCCGATTCTGGATGGACTCGGCCATCTTGAAGTCGAAGTATTTGGCTTCTGGCCAAATAGAGATGATGGCCCCGCCAACGTCATGGACGGCGGTCCTCGTCGCGTTGCGCCGGATGAAAAATATGCACCTCCATAGGCCCCAATGCGGGTCAATGCCCAGGAAGCATTCGTAGAGGGTTTTGAAGCACGGAACGTGCAAGATGAAATTTGGCGTGAGCTGATGCAGCTACACGCCGTAAACAAAGAGAAGCCCACGAAAAAATTCGTGGGCAGGGACAGAGAGACCGCGAAAGAGGAAAGCAAGGAACATTACCCGCCAGCCTTCGTCTGGTCGGGGCACAGTCTCGTCACCGGGAAACTTCACCTCCGCCGTCACGGGGAGCAGCCCGAACTGGCACACCTTGCAGAGGTCGCCCTTGGTGAACTTGGATCATTCCCATCCTGCGACCCGAGATTTTCCGGAGGTGGCGTCGCTAGCGGTGCGTGTAGAGGCTTGTTTCTTCCCCATGGCGGAGGAGGAGGAAGTGATTGGTGATTGGAAGAAGAGAGAGAAGAGTGGCTTGGGCTCTAGAAAGCAAGCGCGATGGCGCGAGGAGGAAGATGAACTTCGGCGGTGAAAGCAGCGAATGAGCAGGCACAGTAAAATATGGGGATCCCTTTATCTTAAGGGTCGACCAAGAACAACCGTTCAATCCTAGGGACGGGCGCTGCGGCGCACATCTACGGCAACCACGTGGTGGAAGGAAACGCTGCGCCCGGCCAAATTTCTCCACTTGCGCGCAAATCAAGGGACTTACTGCGCGCCGTTTCGCCGGGCGCCTTGGTGAACGTGTGGCTATTCGGTCAAATCAAGAGTCGTGGGCTTCGCCACACCTTCGTCAGCGTATGTTGGGGCCCACCAATGACATGTCAAATTAGAGCAACTGCTGAGGAACTCGAACATGCCATCATCGTCAACAATGACATCATGAGCGAAGGCGAAAATAAAGAGAAAGGCTCACTCGACAAAACATTTGACTGGAAGATACTTTTTGAGCCTCTAATCGGCTGCACGCACCCGATCATAGCCTCGGGGGCTACTCCCATCGGGAGCGCCGATCGCGCACCCGATAGATTAAAAGGCAAAGGTAAGTAAAGAATGAATATTAACAAGTTAATTGTGCAGCTCAAGAAAATTTGGAAGTATACAAGGTTTTGAGCCAATGATCGGCAACAAGTAGCCGACCATAGCCTCGGGGGCTACTCCCATCGGGAGCGCTAATCGCGCACCCAATAGAAAATAATTTAGAGCCGCAAATGCCAAAGGAAAAGATAGAAAATCTTCGAGTCCATTATTTGGTGGTAAACACAAAAAACATAGACTCGTCATTTACTCCCATCTGGAGCGCCGGCTGCGCACCCGATAGAAATATTTGATAACCCGACAACTTCGGCTATTGCAACCGCCAAACAAGGCACTTGATAAAAATTCTCAGGCCGCGTCCGCCACGATAAATGTCGGAATGCCATGATCGCAAAGACATGAAGATAAGACCCCAGGATCCGTCCTGCGTGGCCAAGTACTCGCACAAGAATGCGCTCTGGTTCATATTTTCCATATCAATGATTTGATGCAAAATCCCGACGGACGCGTTGGGTACCCAAAACTTAAAACTGGAATTCGGAACTCGGTAAGACCTCCGCGGCCCGAGCTGGATTACGCCAGTATACCGAATTCGAGTCCGGGGACTCGAGTTTGAAGTAGGTTCATGATGTTTTTGCTCAAGAGAAATTAACTGGTTCCTGATCCGTCAGAAGCACCAGGCTCATTTACCAATATCCCCATGACAAAATATATATAAAAAATAAAGTTATTTACTCGAAATATCGGGTTAGTTTCTGATGGGATTCGTAGCATAGAAAACAAAAAATTTCCTACCGCAAGAACGAACAACAAGCCAAGATCCAATCTAGTAGATGGTAGCAACGAGATGAAGATGAGACTAACCCTTGAAGATTTCCAAAGCCTACGAGATTAGATCTCGTTGTTGATGTAGTTGATCACTTGCCGCTTGCAAAAGCGCGTAGAAGATCTTGACGGTGCCACAATCGGGCAGCACCTACGTACTCGGTCACACGTTCGGTGTTGATGACGACGTCCTTCTCCCCGTTCCAGCGGGCAGTGGAAGTAGTAGATCCTCCTCGGAATCCCGACAGCACGACGGCGTGGTGGCGGTGGTGGTGGAGATCTCCGGCAGGGCTTTGCCGTAAGCGATGCGGGAGAAGAAGGAGGAGGGAGAAGCTAGGGTTTGGGAGAGAGGGGTTGACTAGGGGCGCCGGCCAGGGGGCCCCTTTGGTGGTGCGGCCAGGTGTAGGCAGCCCCTCCCTCTCCTCCTCATTATATAGGTGGAATCCCTAGGGTTTGCCCAAAAGATCTGAATAAGACCCCAATTCAAAAACTGCCATATGGACGAAACCTAGAGGGACAGGGACTCTCCCTTTGGCCGGCCAAGGAGGTGGAGTCCACCATGGACTCCACCTTCCCACTTGGTTGGCTGGTTAGGGTTGGTGGAGTCCCGGAAGGACTCCACCTTCCATGGTGATTTCTTCCGGAAGGTTCTAGAACATTCTAGTGCCTTCCATAAATGCACCGGATCATTTTCCAAACTTGGAAAGTGACTTCCTATATATGAATCTTATTCTCCGGACCATTCCGGACCTCCTCGTGATGTCCTGGATCCTATCCGAGACTTCGAACAACATTCAAACTCCATTCCATATTCCATATATACTTAAAACGACATCAAACCTTAAGTGTGTCACCCTACGGTTCGTGAACTATGCAGACATGGTTGAGACTCCTCTCCGACCAATAACCAATAGCGGGATCTGGAGATCCATAATGGCTCCCACACATTCAACGATAACTTAGTGATCGATTGAACCAATTACATACGATACCGATTCCCTTTGTCACGCGATACTTTACTTGTCCGAGGTTCGATCATCGGTATCTCCATACCTTGTTCAACCTCGTTACTAACAAGTACTCGTTACTCGTACCGTGGTATGTCATCTCTTGTGAACTATTCACATGCTTGCAAGCTAATTAGACGACATTCCACCAAGAGGGCCCAGAGTATATCTATCCATCATCGGGATGGACAAATCCCACTCTTGATCCATATGCTTCAACTCACACTTTCCGAACACTTAATCCCATCTTTATAACCACCCATTTACGCAGTGGCGTTTGATGTAATCAAAGCATCCTTCCGGTGTAAGTGATTTACATGATCTCATGGTCGAAGGACTTAGGTAACTATGTATCGAAAGCTTATAGCAAGTTGAACTTAATGACATGATCTTATGCTATGAAAACTATGGGTGTGTCCATCACATCATTCACCTAATGATATGATCTTGGTATTAATAACATCCGATGTTCATGATCAGGAAACCATGGTCATCTATTAATCAACAAGCTAGTTAAATGAGAGGCTTACTAGGGACTTTGGTTGTTTACACAACACACATGTATCAATGTTTCCGGTTAATACAATTATAGCATGGAGTGTAAACATTTATCATGAACACTAAGATATAACAATAACTATTTTATTATTGCCTCTCGGGCATATCTCCAACAGTCTCCCACTTGCACTAGAGTCAATAATCTAGTTTACATATGTAAAGATATAACACCTTGGCCTTCTGGTGCTTTATCATGTTTTGCTCACGGGAGAGGTTTCAGTCAATGGATCTGACACGCTCAGAAACGTATGTATTTTGTAATTCATTTGCGTCTCAACGCATCACTCATTTTCTAAATGAGTCGGCATTAATCATATATGTTCAGTCTTCTGGTGGAACCTTAATTCCGTGGTCTGAAATATGTCACTAATATTGTCACACACAATATAGCTTCAAAGTTCTGACACTATCGGAACTACACCAAGTTCTCAAAGAACTTCTCGACTTTAACATCCTTAGTCATTGTCAAAACAATGACATACTCTGCCTTTGTTTGTAGAATCCGTCACAATATTTAGAACTCATCTAAATCTAGCATTGTGCTACCTTTTAATGAATACTTAGCCTAACTGAGATTTGAAATTCATTTTTATATGTGACCAAACTAATATCGGTGCAACACCTTACAGCGATTTGTTTGTCATTTCCCCATAAAAAACTAATATCCTTGGTTCTTCTAAAGCACTCAGGGATATTCTTACTGTTGTCCAATGATCATCACATGAATCATTCTGGTATATGCTCCTACCTCTTTAGAGCACAGGACATCTGATTGTGTACATATTATACGTGATCTAAAATCACTCATGTGTTTTTACTCATTGAATGTCAGATACACTCAAGTCTTGTTAAACCTTCACATGAAAAGAACACCTTCTTATTATTTTTATATTGAACTACTTCAATATTCATTCTATGTACTTTGACTTAAACTTATTATGCGTTTCAATATATCTTCATAGATCTTGACGCTAAATATGTTTTAGTCCATATCCTTTCATTGAAGTTAATTCTCAATGAAACATTTTAATCTCATCAAGTACATGATTACATTATTTATAATCAACGTTATGTTATCTACATAAAGTATTATAAACATGTCTCAGCGCTCCCACTTAATTTCTTGCAAAAGCAAGTATCTTCATCGTTTCTGATGAAATCAAAAACTCTTTGATTATTTCATCCGGTGAAGATTCCAACTCCGTGATACTCACTTCATCCAGTGAAGTTTGTATACCTTTCTAGTATTCTACGGACTAGCAAAACTCTCAGCTGTATCTTGTATACACCTTCAATACGCACTTCTGTTAAGTAATGTATTTTGCCATCCTACTAGCATATCTCATAAAAGAAATATGTAGCGATTACTAGAACAATCCGCATAGACTATAAGCATCATTCTTTGAAGATCTAATCTTATCGCAGTCAACTCTTTGAACTTTGTCGTAAACAACTTTTGACAAGTCGAGCTTCTTCAAGGATATTATATCCAGGTCTATTTATAGATCTATTTACTTTCAAAAAGTATTTTAGATACTATCTTGGATTTCATGGCTCTTAGCCATTTTGACGGAGTCGGGGCCCATCATAACTTCTTTGTATGCAGTTGGTTTATCATTGTTCAAAATCAATCCTTTGTTCACAAATCATTTATTTGATCACAAAGTAAACCATACCTACAAGGTTCAATAGGTACTTCGATCTCCATGACTATAACACTTTGTAGACATGGGAGCCATGATCGTCGTGGCCGCTTCTGGAACCATTTCCGATGCTGCGCTACTCTGATCATCATGCTCAGGTTCATCAACCTTATCAAGTTCCATTGTCCTCCCACTCAAATACTTCGCTAGAAACAATTTCTTGGAAATAAGTAAGAAACATCGACAAAAACTTTTGTCTTTGTCTCCATAGTGGAAAGAATTCCCAATCATTATCTGGGATAACCAACAAAGACATTCATCTGATTTTGGTTGTAAACTTATTTACTTATGCTATGCATACCAAAATTTAAGAAAGGACTATTAGGGTTTATACCCATGCCATAACTCGTATGGTGTCATTTCAACGGATTATATTGATGCTCTATTTAGTGTAAAAGCGGTAGTCTCTAAAGCATAATCCACAAAAATATAATGGCGTCATATTATTTTATCTCATCCTTAATCCAACAAGTTTTGGATACGTCTCTCGGATACTCCATCATCACTATGATACTCCAAGAAACGTGAGTTGTAGAATAATTTCATAACTCTCTTAGATGTTCGCTAAAAAATCGTAATTCAAATATTTCCACCATGATCCAATCATAGATATTTGACTTTTCTATTACGATGATTTCCACTTCATGAAGAAATTTATTTGAATCTATTCAAATGTTTCAAAACTTCTTCTTTATTAAATAAATATATCCTTATATATACACTCAATTCATTGTTTGGAAGTTTTCATGAAGTAGAAGAATCTCCCGCACACAACTATGCCCAATGAACCACATACATCATCATGTATGTTTCCACTAAGTTAGTTGCCCCGTTCAACTCTTGGCCTATGAACGGTATTTTAGTCATTTTCTTTAGAAAAGATTTGCAAGTGCCAAACGATTCAAAAATCAAATGACTCCAAAAATCCATTTGCATGGAGTTTCTTCATGCGGTCCTTTCTAACATGACCTAAATGGCGGTTCCACAAATAAGTGGAATTCAAATCATTTGCCTTATGGCATTTTAGCGTCAGTGTTATGCATGTGTGTTTCACCATTAAGATTTATAATAAATTATCCATCGTACATGGAGTCAGGCCACAATTTTAACAACTCATTGTCTTCATTTGACCAGAGCTAAATAACAATTATAAAGTTCTTTATTATAAATCTGAAGGGCTAGGTAGAATGCCAACGACGAACATAATAACACTTTATTTTCTTTCAGACGTGCATTATTACCACATTCCTTATTAGTCACTTAGGCCATTGTATTCTTGTATTGCGTTGTGTTGTATGACATCTCATACCAACCAATATAGTACAAATACCCAAGAACTTTATTATGTGACCAATCAAAGAATACATTCATAACATGTATATCATCTATATACACCGGAGCTCGACTTTCTAGTCTTTTCTTTCTTTTTCTGCCAAAAACTTTTGTAGTTTCTCTTTTGGCTTTCCTCATATTTCAGAAAATACTTCAACATCAACAACTTCTAGGTTTGTTGGTCAATTACCAATAACCTTGTGGTTCTTACTTTGAAGTTGATCATCACATGACAAGTGTTCCGGATTTCACTATTAGTAACCTTTTAATGTGATGAACAATTTCACTCATCAAATCATGACGTCTTTCTGAGACCATGTTTGTACATGCTAGGCTCGTCAAGTTTAACCTCAGTATTCGCATGTGCAAATCTGGCTTGCACCTGTTGTATGCACACGTAGAATCTATAACACCCGATTATCACGTGATGCTTCGAAACGACGAGTCTTAGCAACGGTGCATACTAAGGACGACCACTTCATGGATATGTGAATATCGTTAGTGCCCAACTAGTTGGAGGATCGGGACGCCTAGCGTCTTCAACCTTCATACATTCCCATAAAACTTATGAGTTCACGTAGTCTCACTAAATTATATTCTATCATCTTGTAATAAGGTCTTAGATATCACATATATCTCACACCTTGCTTATTTCTGAAAACAAACTTTCCAGCTCCTTACTTTTCAAACGGATTTGAACTTCAAGTTTCACGGAGACAAGATGATTTTAGGTACTAATTGAAACCATTGCTCTAAAGTGAGTTTTACCAAAAGTTTGCAATAGGACTTAATCATTACTTGATTCTTTAACAATACGGTACCAGTCCGTAAAGTTTCTTGTCAGACTTAACAATATTTCTATCTCAATTACAAGACTAGCGCATAGTAGATAACAGATGCCAATTCTACAAATTTAATTCAAAATACTAGTCAGACTATGTTCATGATAATTAGTTCATGTTTTAATCTAATTACTAATGAACTCCCACTTAATGCAACATCCCTCATAGCTATTTAGTGGTACACGATCCATATCCACTACACCAAAACCGATCATCACGTGAGATGATGTAGCTTCAATGGTGAACATCAACATGTTGATCATATAATCCATATGACTCGTGTTCAACCTTTCGGTTTCCTGTGTTCCGAGGCCATGTCTGTACATACTAGGCTCATCAAGCAAACCCAAGTATTTCCGCATGTGCAACATGGCTTACACCCGTTGTATGTGAACGTAGAATCTATCACATCCGATCATCACGAGATGCTTCAAAATGACGAACTGTAGCAACGGTGCATACAAGGGGAGAACACTTTATTATCTTGATATTAATGTGAGGGATCATCTTATAATGCTACCGTCGCGATCTAAGCAAGATAAGATGCATAAAGGATTAACATCACATGCAATTCATATGTGATATGATATGGCCCTTTAGTCTTTGCGCCTTTGATCTTCATCTCCAAAGCACGGACATGATCTCCATCATCAACGGGCATGATCTCCATCATCGTCGGCGTAGCGTCAAGGTCCATGGCGCCATCTTCATGGTTGTTCTCTGTGTGTAGCAACTATTACAACTACTTTGAAATAATACTACGACATGAAATATAAAGACAACCATAAGGCTCCTACCGGTTGCCACAATACAATAATGATCATCTCATACATATACATCATCATATCATGGCCATATCACATCACCAAACCCTGCAAAAACAAGTTAGACACCTCTAATTTGGTTTGCATATTTTACGTGGTTTAGGGTTTTCGAGTGAGATCCAATCTACCTACGAACATGAACCACAACGGTGATACTAGTGTTGTCAATAGAAAGAGTAGATTGAATCTTCACTATGGTGAGAGAGACAGACACCCGCAAAGCCACTTATGCAATACAAGTTGCATGTCGAGCGTGGAGCAAATCTCATGAACGCGGTCATGTAAAGTTAGCCCGGGCCGCTTCATCCCACCATCCCGCAATATGCAAAGTACACTAACTAAAGACAACAAAAGCATCAACACCCACAAAACCATTGTTTTCTACTCGTGCAACCAATCTATGCATAGACATGGCTCTGATACCACTGATGGGATTCATAGCATAGAAAACAAAAAAATTCCTACCGCAAGAACGAATAACAAGCCAAGATCCAATCTAGTAGATGGTAGCAACGAGATGAAGATGGGACTAACCCTCGAAGATTTCCAAAGCCTACGAGATTAGATCTCGTTGTTGATGTAGTTGATCACTTGCCGCTTGCAAAAGCGCGTAGAAGATCTTGACGGTGCCACAATCGGGCAGCACCTCCGTACTCGGTCACACGTTCGGTGTTGATGACGACGTCCTTCTCCCCGTTCCAGCGGGCAGCGGAAGTAGTAGATCCTCCTCGGAATCCCGACAACATGACGGCGTGGTGGCGGTGGTGGTGGAGATCTCCGGCAGGGCTTCGCCGTAAGCGCTGCGGGAGAAGAAGGAGGAGGGAGAAGCTAGGGTTTGGGAGAGAGGGGGTGGCTAGGGGCGCCGGCCAGGGGGCCCCTTTGGTGGTGCGGCCTGGTGTAGGCAGCCCCCTCCCTCTCCTCCTCATTATATAGGTGGAATCCCTAGGGTTTGCCCAAAAGATCTGAATAAGACCCCAATTCAAAAACTGCCATATGGACGAAACCTAGAGGGACAGGGACTCTCCCTTTCCCCCTTAGTTGGCCGGCCAAGGAGGTGGAGTCCACCATGGACTCCACCTTCCCACTTGGTTGGCTGGTTAGGGTTGGTGGAGTCCTTCCGGGACTCCACCTTCCATGGTAATTTCTTCCGGAAGGTTCTAGAACATTCAAGCGCCTTCCATAAATGCACCGGATCATTTTCCAAACTTGGAAAGTGGCTTCCTATATATGAATCTTATTCTCCGGACCATTCCGGACCTCCTCGTGATGTCCTGGATCCCATCCAAGACTCCGAACAACATTCGAACTCCATTCCATATTCCATATATACTTAAAACGACATCAAACCTTAAGTGTGTCACCCTACGGTTCGTGAACTATGCAGACATGGTTGAGACTCCTCTCCGACCAATAACCAATAGCGGGATCTGGAGATCCATAATGGCTCCCACACATTCAACGATAACTTAGTGATCGATTGAACCAATTACATACGATACCGATTCCCTTTGTCACGCGATACTTTACTTGTCCGAGGTTCGATCATCAGTATCTCCATACCTTGTTCAACCTCGTTACCAACAAGTACTCTTTACTCGTACCATGGTATGTCATCTCTTGTGAACTATTCACATGCTTGCAAGCTAATTAGACAACATTCCACCGAGAGGGCCCAGAGTATATCTATCCATCATCGGGATGGACAAATCCCACTCTTGATCCATATGCTTCAACTCACACTTTCCGAATACTTAATCCCATCTTTATAACCACCCATTTACGCAGTGGCATTTGATGTAATCAAAGCATCCTTCCTGTAAGTGATTTACATGATCTCATGGTCGAAGGACTTAGGTAACTATGTATCGAAAGCTTATAGCAAGTTGAACTTAATGACTTGATCTTATGCTATGCTTACTATAGGTGTGTCCATCACATCATTCACCTAATGATATGATCTTGTTATTAATAACATCCGATGTTCATGATCAGGAAACCATGATCATCTATTAATCAACAAGCTAGTTAAATGAGAGGCTTACTAGGGACTTTGGTTGTTTACACAACACACATGTATCAATGTTTCCGGTTAATACAATTATAGCATGGAGTGTAAACATTTATCATGAACACTAAGATATAACAATAACTATTTTATTATTGCCTCTCGGGCATATCTCCAACACACATAAAGATTTAAGTCAGGGTTGGAGATTCTACCCGACTCTGTGACTCGAATAGAATCTCGGGGGCTACTGACATGGGTACGCCTAATTGGGCCCATAGAATTGATACCCCTGGTGCATATTCGGGTGAAGCCCATGAAGAATTGAAGGTTTGGAAGCATCCGAAGCCCATGAACCAGATAAAGAAAGGCCCACCTGGAAAACCGGCATAATTATAGCTGTTATAATAGAACCCGACCAGGACTCTGAGACCTAGCCTCTTATATAAAAGCTAGGAGGAGCCAGCGGGCAAGATCATCAAAACTCTGCTGTAAACATAGTTTTGTCTCATACTCAATACAATCATCGGACCGCCTTGTTTGTTTGATAGCCGACGAAATCACCAGCGCACCTCTTTCCCCGAAACCCTAAGTCCGTATCCATGAACATTGTCGAGGTTAACCCTCATCAGCACATGTCCTAGATGATGGCCGTCGTGTCCCTGCATGTCTACCATGGAGCCGACACGCACGCCGAGCTATTATAGTACTACTGAACACCGACGGCCAAACAGGCTAGCACAATACCGCGCATGCAGGGTCTATCTGTATGTATCGACAGATGGCGTGAAGAAGAGGCAGGCAAGGAAATGTTTTTAGCAAGTAACATTCTCTTGAAGATATGACCGGATAGGGATGTGTGGAGATTTTTTAGTTTTAAGGGATACGGACGAGTAGGTTCAACACAAAATCACGCTGCCACTTAAAGGCTCCTTTGATTCATTGGATATAAAAATCATAGGAATAGGAAAAACATAGGATTAAGATGTCATGGCTAGTTGAATCCTATAGGAAGATGAGTTGTGTTTGATTGTGCCAAAGATATTTTCCATGAGGTATGACCTAATATTTCATTCCTATATGATTTGCACTACAAGATTCCTATAGGATTAATTCCTATATGATATGTTCCTATGAATCAAACAACTAGTGTACGAAAAATTTCCATAGGATCTAAATCCTACACAATTCCTATACAAATCCTATAAATCAAAGAAGCCTTAAGTGTAGTTCTCTTGAGATATAGCTGGACATAAATGTCTAGAGATTTTTTCACAGGGATACACACGTATGGAGACACTAGTACAGAACAGGCCTATTGTCCCGGCCCGTAAGAGGATTTTGTCCCGGCTGGCCAGCCGGGACAACGGAGGCGGGACAAAAGGCCCAACCTTTTGTCCCGTCCCGGCTTACCAGCCGGGACATATAGTTCACCACGTGGCCGCCGCGGAGCATGCAGGGGTCACCACCTTTTGTCCCGGCTGGTAAAACAGACCGGGACAAAAGGTCATCCACGTGGCGCGCGCAGGATACTGCTCCTTTAGGGTTTAGGGTTTAGGAGGCATTCGGGAGGGGCAGGGGTGCAGCCACCCCCTTTTATTTCATTTTTTCATTTCAAAATAATTTTCATATATTTGTATGCTACTACAAGCTGTACACGTACGTTCATGCATTATATATAGATCGAGCAAACATATATTCGAAGCATAAGTCTATCCGTAGATTCCCCTTACATACATGGAGCTCACGACTACCGGGACTAGAGCCCGTCGTCTATTCGAACTATTACACGGGGATCATCAGAAGCGCCTATTTGGACTAAACAAGCCATTGTCGTCTATTATTTCTCTCATCAGAAGTCCCGCCAGTTCCTCCACAATTCCTAGTAGGTGTTGTTGTGGTTGGAGGTTCTCCCTCATGAACCCGACCTATATAGGAAAATGAGATGAATATGAATATATCAATCTTGATAATGAAATATTGACGGTAATAAATTAAAGTTGTGAATGTATTGCTTACGTTGAATCTACGATCGTCCTTCTCAGTGGTTAACATGTGAATGGACTCGCAAACGTAGTATCCACATAGATTCGTCCCCTGTGGCCGCTGGGCGCACGATACAGGAGTAAATGTTAGCTTGTCTGTGAAGTTACTACCCTTAACAATCTTCTTGAAGCTTCTCCAAACCCTGCCAGGCAAAAGAATGATTGAATGAGTGGATAATTAACTGATATCTCACGAAAGAGATCGATATAGCATGACAATGATTGAAATTACCTCTGGAGCAAGTCCTGCAAGTTGCGGAACCCTTCCAGGCCTCTATTCAATGGGTCCCTTACTTCAACTGTTCCCTTATCAACTTGAATGTCTAGCAGAATCCAGTGAAAACTGCACATGTTTATATATACGTCATGAATTACACTAAACATCGAGTAAGAAAAATTGAATGTGTACAACAGAGTAAGACTCTTACCTGTAGTTGTAAGGAAACAGTATTGAATCACAGAAATGTTGCTCCGTTAAAAACCTTAGCAGGTTTCCCCCCGTTTCTTCGGTTTTATCCCTTACCGTGTCATGATGTACTTTATCTGGGTCAATAAACCCAGTATTGTTTATAGGCCTTCTTTTGCATTCATCGATCTTCATTCTGCATAACAGAGTACAAAAGGATATAATGAGTATATGCAATGAACAGGAACAACTGAATGAACAGGAACTTATATGTAGTCAACAACTTACAAGCAATAGCAACTCATGAGAGATTTGTCGAGGGTGTCTAAAATGAATAAATGCCAGAGTTCGCAAATCTCAATATGGAGATCCTCCCTTCGGAAGTAATATTCTTCTGGGACATTCGCCAGGATGTATCTTTGTTTCACCTTGCACGCATCAAGGTACCACTGATGCAAATTCCGCATATGCGTTGGCAGTTCTTGCAGCCTCTTTTTGCTGACCAAGTCGGCCCCATAGACAAATTTAGGGGCTATATCAGCAAAGGGTAGTGCAGTATCTTGGGAACTGAGCAATTCCTCCACAGTACAATTCATTTGAGCCGCTAGCTTCGTAGCTACTTCCATATCCAAACCACCATGTCCCTGGTACACCAAGGGAACATCTAACACTTTGAGGGGTGGGATCGATTGTTTGGCCTGTTCTCCGAGCTGGGGAACGTCCTTTCTTTTTTTGTTTGTTGTCGCTTGCTGGGCCTGGAGGGGTGCAGGTTTTGTACTTGATTTCTTCCCGGCTGCACTTTTAGTTGATGATTTGCTCCAGCTAGCACTTTTCCTCTCTTTGCTCTGCTCAATTACCTTCGCAAGTGTGCGTGTATAGTCATCCTTCTTCTGGTGTAAGTCATATTGCGATGGTGTGTTAAGAAAAAGAAGAGCATATTCTATTTGCTTCTCGGTGTATGGCGCTGGGGGCTCGGGTTTTTCCTTATGAAAATGTGCATGCAGTTGGCTCTGTGCGACGGCGTCACTTTCCTCGTCAGTAAGATCATAAGCACGGGGGGAGGAACCTTTGGTACTCTTGGGAGGGGCGACAGTCGGCGGATAGGACTCCTATCACGCTTCCGCTTACTGGGTGCCTGCCGAGTCTTAGTGGGCGCAGGCGGCGGCGAGGACGGCTGAGCCGGCGGTGGAGATCGAGATGGACTAGGGATGTGGTGGTCGTAGTCATGGGGTGATGGTGACATGTGACCACTCGGAGGAGGTGATGGTGACCTGCGACCACTCAGAGGAGGTGATGGTGACCTGCGACGACTCGTAGGGGGTACCCAGCCTGGAAGCTTGATGTTTTTCTTCTCCCAAAGAATGATGTCACCCACTACTTCTCCGAGTGTACCCTGACCTTCACCTCTAGGGATTTCAAGCTCCAATGACTCAAACGATGGTACAATTGTATCCACCCCGACACGAGCATAGCCAGCTGGAATCTCATTGCCATGCCATAGTGCCGGCTTACCTTAAAGTCCTAATGTAGGTAAAGCAAAGCCGGCCGCCACCTTAAGAGATAGGTTCCTGAACTCCTGATGGAGATCACAACGTGTCTGCTCCTTGATTCCATCCACGGGGTAGCCAGGACCGCCATCTATCATCCATGGACTGTCAGGCGGGGCCTCCGAGTCAGCCATGTTGCTTCGCCGCTGAGATGTGCCGTCGGTATTATCTAGCTTGCGCCCTCCTTTAAGTTCGTCAATCTCCCGCTGCTGCTGGTCAAGTCGGCGTTGGAACTCGAAGAACCGGTCATTCTGCACCTCCTCCTGGCGTTGTTTTGCTCTCGCTCGGCTTCTATAAGTCTCCACGTCGCTGGGAAACCCAATCGACCACGGATAACTAGGGCCGAGGCCTCTTGTTCATCCTCCCTTTTCGGGATTCCGGAGGACCAACGTCAGCAATTCATTCTCTCTATCGGGAACAAACTTCAATTTCCCCGATTTAATATCTGCCGTCACTTGAAGCCATTTTTTCCTGGGTACCTTAACCTTGCTGTCACTTTGAACAAGGTTCCCTATTCGCATGTCATACTCACACCCATGCGCAAGGAACCAATTTCGAGCCCTCAAGTCCCAGTTTTCTCGGATGGGTTCTGGAGTGACCCCATTCCGCAGCATCTCAGCCTCTTGTTCAGCCCACTTAGGCATGGCTTTTTTGTAGCCCCCTCGCCCCGTTTTATGGTGATATTCCTTTTCATCTGCATTCTTCTTGTTTTTCTTTGACAATGCCTCAGCATCCTCTGAGGTCTTGTACTCCACAAATGCATCCCAGTTATGCTCCTGCTTCGCTAGATAGCCTTCGAATTTTGAAGGTTTCTTGTCCTTCTTATAAGTTGCCCATAATCGCTTCTTCCACTGTCGGAATAGTTCGCCCACCTTCATAAGAGCCCACTTCTTCACTTTCTCCCTCTGCTTGTCCATCTCAATCTGCGTCTCCAATTCTGGCAGGGTGAAATGTGCCATGAGGTCGTCAAAAAGATTGCCTTTGAACCTATCGGCAACAAACTCACTTTGGGGCACCTTTTTTCTCTTTTTCCATTCTCTAAAACTGATCGGGATGCGAGCCCTAACCATAACTCCGCACAGATTTCTAAATGTCGTTGCGGCCTTTGTAGGTTCCATCGGTTCGCCAGAAGGTGATATAACTGTAAATGTGAAGTGGTCTTTTTAGCCCAACTTCTTTGCCGGGCCTCGTTTGTCCAACTTATCTTGCGAGGCCTAAGAGAATAAACATTCATTAATTTATATACATGTACATATAGAATTCCATTAATGGCTCTAGTGATCATATACATGTATATATACCTCGCCGGAGCCGTCGGCTTCGCCATCACCGGAGCCGTCGGCTTCTCCATCACCGGAGCCGTCGGCTTCTCCATCAACGGAGCCGTCGGCTTCTCCATCCACGGAGCCGTCGGCTTCTCGGTCGGCTTCTAGGTCGGCTGCGCGGATTATGTCATCGACCATGTCTTCCTGTTCGAAGTCTCGATGGAATAGATCCATTGTTTATGCAAAATATTAAATCGATAAGTACATGATTAATTTTGAGTTAATCGTGAGTACATAATAATAATAATGTCGGCGTAACGTAGAGGGAGATGGGGATGCCGGTGACGACGTAACGTAGGGGGTCGTCGGAACGTTCGGGGAGAGGGGGATTCCGGTGACCACATAATGAATGCAGGGGGTCATCGTAACGTACGGGGAGAGGGGGATGCCGGTGACGACGTAATGAACGCATGGGGTCGTCGTAACGTATGGGGAGAGGGGGATGCCGGTGACCACATAATGAACGCAGGGGGTCGTCGTAACGTAGGGGTCGTCGATCGTAATGTACATAGGGGGGAACATTCGGATCGGGGGGGAACAATTTTTACATAGGGGCGATGTCGGATCGGGGGCAATTTTTACATAGCGGCAATTTTTACATCGTTTTTACATAGCGGTAACATTCTTCATCATTTTTAAAAACCCTAATTAACCCTAACCCTAACCCTAAAAAACCCTAACCCTAAAAAATAAACTAACCCTAAATTAACCCCTAACCCTAATTAACCCCTAACCCTAATTAAATTAAACCTAACCCTAACCCTAAAAAATAATGTAACCCTAAATTAATCCCTAACCCTAACTAAATTAACCCCTAACCCTAATTAACCCCTAACCCTAATTAACTAAATTGGGGCCGGGCCGGATGGCCTACCTTGCTGTGCGGCGGCCGGCGGTGGCGTGGGGCGGTGGCGCCGCAAGCGTGCGGCGGAGGCCGGCATCGACGGAGGCCGGCGTGCGGTGGTGGCCGGCGGTGGCGTGCGCGGCAGGCGCAGGTGCGCGGTAGGCGCGGTGCGGTAGGCGTGTGGGGCTGCGGCCGGCGGCGATTTGGGCAGCCTGGCGCCGTACTCTGCGCGCGGCTGGCCTCCACTGTCCCGGTCGATGCCTCCGACCAGGATGGTGACGAGGCTTATATACCCCTCCCCCTTTTGTCTCGGCTGGTGGCTCGGACTGGGACAAAAGGGGGGGCCTTTTGTCCCGGCCCAAGCCACCAGCCGGGACAAAAGGGGTGGATCCGTGGGCGTGGGGAACCAACGGCTCCGGCCGTTTTAATCCAACGTCCTGGAGCTCGATCCGTGGACTGCGGTCCAGGCCAATGGGGGCTTTTTTCTAGTGTTTTTTCTATTTCTTTTTTAGTGCTATTTAGTGCTTTTCCCGCTCCCGCCACGACGCCGGCCGTGCGGGATAGGTTCCTGCCACGACACCGCGCGGGAAAGTTTCGCGCCACGATGCCGCGCGGGATAGTTTCGCGCCACGACGCCGCGCGGAGATTTCCCGCTCCCGCCACGACGCCGGCCGCGTGGGATAGGTTCCTGCCACGACGCCGCGCGGGAAAGTTTCCCGCCACGACGCCGCGCGGAGATTTCCCGCTCCCGCCACGACCCCGGCCGCGCGGGATAGGTTCCTGCCACGACGCCGCACGGGAAAGTTTCCCGCCACGAAGCCGCGCGGAGATTTCCCGCCACGACGCCGCGTGGGATAGTTTCCCGCCACGACGCCGCGCGGAGATTTCCCGCCTACACGCCTCTATAAATAGCTCGTACGTCCCCGTCTCCCACTTCACTCACCGAACCCTAGCCCATTTCACAATGCCCCCGCCGCCGCACCTGCCGCCAATGGAGGTGGACCCGCAGCTCGCGGAGATAGTGGAGTGGGAGGCGGCAGCGCTAGCGGCTACCATAGAAGCATTTGAGAGGCAGAGTCTCCAGGAGCTGCATAAGAGGCGGCGTGTGGCGGAGCTGGATAGTGAGGATATGCATAAGCATCGTCGTGAGGAGGAGCTGCAGCAGCAGCTGCGGCAGGAGGCAGCAGGCAGGAGGGCAGCAGCGGATGCACGGAAGAACTAGTCGAAGTCGTTATTTTAGTTTAAATTTAGTTAACGTATCTAGTTAAATCCCAATAAAGTCGTAGTCGTTATTTTGGTTTAAATTTAGTTAACGTATCTAGTTAAATTTCAATAAAGTCGTTGTCGTTGTTTTAGTTTAAATTTAGTTAAAGTAATCTGAGGGAGCCTTATCTGGGGTGGTGGCTTCGACCGAGATGGTGGGTTAGTTTATATACCCCTTTTATCCCGGGTGGGGGCTCAAACTGGGACAAAAGTGTTGGGATTCGTAGCATAGAAAACAAAAAATTTCCTATCGCAAGAACGAAGAACAAAGCCAAGATCCAATCAAGAAGATGGTAGCAACGAGGTGAAGATCAACATACCCTTGAAGATCACAAAGTATTAACGAGATCAGATCTCGTGGTGGATGTAGACGATCACTTGCCGCTTGCAAAAGCGCGTAGAAGATCTTCGGTGCCACGAACGGGCAGCACCTCCGTACTCGGTCACACGTTCGGTGTTGATGATGACGTCCTCCTCCCCATTCCAGCGGGCAGCGGAAGTAGTAGATCCTCCTCGAATCCCGACAGCACGACGGCGTGGTGGCGGTGGTGGTGGAGATCTCCGGCAGGGCTTCGCCTAAGCGCTGCTGGAGTTGCCGGTGGAAGAGGGGGCGGCTAGGGTTTGGGAGAGGGGGAGCTTGGGGCGCCGACCTCAAGGGGGGCAGGGGTGGTGCGGCCAATGATGTGTTTCCCCCCTCCCTCTCTCCCTCATTATATAGGTGGATCCCCAAGGGTTAGGTCAAAAGTCTCCGAATAAGACCCCAACACAAAACCTTCCATATTGCCAAACCTAGGGGGAGTGGGACTCCCCCCTTCCTTTGGTGGGGCTGGCCGGCCACCTTGGGAGGAGTCCACCTGGGACTCCTCCTCCCTTAGGCTGGCCGGCCATGATGGGTGGAGTCCCTCCGCCTTCCATGGTGATTTCTTCCGGACCCTTCTAGAACCTTCTAGAACCTTCCAGAAAAAATACCGGATCATTTTCAAACCTAGAAAATGACTTCCTATATATGAATCTTATTCTCCGGACCATTCTGGACCTCCTCGTGATGTCCTGGATCCCATCCGAGACTCCGAACAAACATTCGAACTCCATTCCATATTCCATATCTACTTAAACGACATCAAACCTTAAGTGTGTCACCCTACGGTTCGTGAACTATGCAGACATAGTCGAGACTCTTCTCCAACCAACAACCAATAGCGGGATCTGGAGATCCATAATGGCTCCCACATATTCAATGATAACTTAGTGATCGATTGAACCATTTACATACGATACCGATTCCCTTTGTCACGCGATATTTTACTTGTCCGAGGTTTGATCATCGGTATCTCCATACCTTGTTCAACCTCGTCTCCGACAAGTACTCTTTACTCGTACCGTGGCATGTCATCTCTTGTGACCAAGTCACATGCTTGCAAGCTAATCAGACGACATTCCACCGAGAGGGCCCAGAGTATATCTATCCGTCATCGGGATGGACAATATCCCACTCTTGATCCATATGCCTTAACTCATACTTTCCGAATACTTAATCCCACCTTTATAACCACCCATTTACGCAGTGGTGTTTGATGTAATCAAAGTACCCTTCCGGTATAAGTGATTTACATGATCTCATGGTCGAAGGACTAGGTAACTATGTATCAAAAGCTTATAGCAATTTGAACTTAATGACGTGATCTTATGCTACGCTTAATTGGGTGTGTCCATTATATCATTCATCTAATGACATAACCTTGTTATTAATAACATCCAATGTTCATGATCATGAAACTATGATCATCTATTAATCAACAAGCTAGTTATACAAGAGGCTTACTAGGGACTCCTTGTTGTTCACATAACACACATGTATGAATGTTTCGGTTAATACAATTATAGCATGGTATGCAAACATTTATCATAAACATAAAGATATATAATAACCACTTTATTATTGCCTCTTGGGCATATCTCCAACAAAAAGATGGGGGGGCTTAATCTGGGGGAGGCTTATCTGGTGTTTTCCTTATCTGGGGGGCCTTACCTGGGGGCGGGAGGGGATTATCTGGGGGCACGCCGCTATATATAGCCCCTCCGGGGAGAGTAGAGAGAGGAGGCAACGACCAGGAAGGAAAGAGCCTCTCCGGTGGAGCTTCTAGAAGATGTCTTAGATGGCCGGCCGTCTTAGACATCTTCGGAAGCTCCGCTCGAGGGAACTCTTCCCGCAAGCAGGACTCCCGCCCGGAAGCTGCTAGTATACACCCATCAACCAGTAGCTCAGGGTACAAAAGGAGGGGAGAGCAGAGAGAGCTTCCCGGGAGCTGGTACACACCCGGCGACGGCGACCAGGAAGGAAAGAGCCTCTCCGGCGGAGCTTCTCGAAGATGTCTTAGATGGCCGGCCGTCTTAGACATCTTCGGAAGCTCCGCCCGAGGGAACTCTTCCCGCAAGCAGGACTCCCGCCCGGAAGCTGCTACTATAAACCCAACAACCAGTAGATCAGGGTACAAGAGGATGGTTCTGATTATTACATAAATGTAGAGATTGTCTTGGGAACTATTAAGAATACATTATTACATAAAAGGTTTAAATATCGCCAACATCGCCATCTAGTGTTGTGGTTTTCTTCTGCGCCGTAGCCATGGAGAATCTTCATCATTTAGCAAGATGCTTGGGTCAATTTTCACCGTGAAGGGCGGAATTTCATGAAACTTATTATAATCTTCTGACATGTCTGTCTTGTCATCCACTCCCACGATGTTTCTTTTCCCTGAAAGAACTATGTGGCGCTTTGGCTCCTCGGTTGATGTATTCTTTTGCTGATTTCTTTTTCTCGGTTTGCTAGACATGTCCTTCACGTAGAAAACTTGAGCCACATCGTTGGCTAGGATGAATGGCTCGTCCATGTACGCAAGATTGTTGAGATCCACTGTTGTCATACCGTACTTATCGTCTACCTGTACCCCGCTGAGCTTCACCCATTTGCACCGAAACAAAGGGACCTTAAAAGTAGGTCCATAGTCAAGTTCTCATATCTCCTCTATGTACCCATAATATGTGGTGGTCTGCCCATTTTCGTCTTTTGCATCGAAGCGGACACCACTGTTTTGGTTGGTGCTCTTTTTATCTTGGGCGATCGTGTAAAATGTATTCCCATTTATCTCGTACCCTTGGAATATAGATATGTTCGAAGATGGTAACCTTGCCAACAAGTACAGCTGCTCTCCAACAGTGGTGTTACTCATGAGATGTGTCTGCAACCAACTGCCGAAGGTCTTCATGTGCTGACGTGTAATCAAGGACTCGGGCTGGCCCGGGTTTAGTTCTCGTACAATATTCTTGTGTTTCTCGATGTACGGAGGCACCAAGCTGGAATTGTATAGAACTGTGTAGTGTGCTTGATTGAAAGAAAGCTTGTCCCTGCATACCGTTGCTTTCCTTTCTAGTGTGCCTTTTCCAGTCAGCCTCCCCTCATACCGAGATTCAGGAACACCAATCGGCTTAAGGTTAGGAAGAAAGTCAACACAAAACTCAATGACCTCCTCTGTTCCGTAGCCCTTTGAGATGCTTCCTTCTGGCCTAGCGCGGTTATGCACATATTTCTTTAAGACTCCCATGAACCTCTCGAAGGGGAACATATTGTGTAGAAATACAGGACCGAGAATTCTAATCTCATCGACTAGGTGAACTAGGAGGTGCGTCATAATATTGAAGAAGGATGGTGGGAATAATAACTCGAAGCTGACAAGACATTCGACCACATCAAGCTGTAACCCTGACAAACTTTCTGGATCCATTACCTTCTGAGAAATTGCATTGAGGAATGCACATATCTTCACAATGGCTAGTCGACCATTTTCTGGTAGAAGTCCCCTCAATGCAACCGGAAGCAATTGTGTCATAAGCACGTGGCAGTCATGAGACTTTAGGTTCTGGAATTTTTTTCTCTTTCATATTTACTATTCCCTTTATATTCGACGAGAAACCAGACGGAACCTTGATACTGAATAGGGCTTCAACAAAGATTTCCTTCTCTTCTTTGGTAAGAGTGTAGTCGGCAGGCCCTTGAAATCGCCTGGATGATTGCCATCTCGTCCTTTATGACGTTGCTGGTCCTCCCGTGCTTCTGCTATATCTTTTGTCTTCCCATACACATCCAGGAAACCTAGAATATTCACACAAATATTCTTCGTCAGGTGCATCACGTCGATTGCAGAGCGGACTTCCAGGACTTTCCAATATTCTAGCTCCCAAAATATAAATTTCTTCTTCCACATGGGCGCGTGTCCGTCAGCGTCATTCGGAACAGGTCGTCCGCCTGGACCCTTTCCAAAGATTACATTTAAATCCTTGACCATCTCAAATACATCAGCACCACTACGGAGGACAGGCTTCGGACGGGGTTCTGCCTCGCCATTGAAATGGTTGCCTTTTTTTCTTAAGGCATGCCTGCGCGGAAGAAAACGGCGATTGTACGGGTACACATTTTTCCTACATTTTTTCAAATATTTACTTTCAGTCTCATCTAAACAGTGTGTGCATGCATTGTATCCCTTGTTCGTCTGTCCTGAAATGTTACTAAGAGCAGGACAATCATTGATGGTTACGAATAGCAATGCTCGTAGGTCAAATTCCTGTTCGGTGTGCTCATCCCACACACATACACCTGGTTCAGCCCACAACTCCAAAAGTTCATCAACTAATGGCCTTAGGTACACATCAATGTCGTTGCCGGGTTGCTTTGGGCCTTGGATAAGCACTGGCATCATAATGAACTTCCGCTTCATGCACAACCAAGGAGGAAGGTTGTAGATACATAGAGTCACGGGCCAGTCTTTGTGGCTCGCAGCTCTGCTCCCCAAAAGGATTCATGCCATCTGTACTTAGACCAAACCATAAGTTCCTTGCCTCACCTGCAAAATCCGGGAACTCTCTCTCGATGTTTCTCCACTGCCGATCATCAGCGGGGTGCATCAACATCGCGTCTTTCTTACGTTCTTCCATGTGCCATCGCAACAACTTGGCATGCTCTTTGTTTCTGAACAAACGTTTCAACCGTGGTATTATGGGAGCATACCACATCACCTTCGCAGGAACCCTCTTCCTGGGTGGCTCGCCCTTAACATCATCAGGGTCATCTCTTCTGATCTTATACCGCAATGCACCGCATATCGGGCATTTATTCTCATTCTCGTACTTACCGCGGTAGAGGATGCAGTCATTAGGGCATGCATGTATCTTCTGCACATCTAATCCTAGAGGGTAGACAAGCTTCTTTGCTTCATACGTACTGGCGGGCAATTCGTTCTTTCTTGGAAGCAGCTTCTTTAATATTATCAGCAACTTTTTAAATCCCGAGTCAGTCACACCGGCCTCTGCCTTCCATTTCAGCAATTCCAATATGCTACCCAGCTTTTTCTGCCCATCTTCGCAACTTGGGTACAACAATTTTTGGTGGTCTTCTAACATCTTGTCAAACTGCAACCTCTCCTTATCTGTGCCGCAGTCTCTCCTTGCATCATAAATGGCCCGACGAAGATCATCATCACCAGGCTCATCTGGTGCCCGTTCTTCACCTCCTTCTTCTTCATTGTCTTCCATTGCGGTATCACCGTATTCAGGGAATATAGATCGGTAGTTGTCATCGTTATCTTCTTCATCGCCGTCTTCCATCATAACCCCTTCTTCTCCGTGCTTGGTCCAAACATTATAGCCGAACATGAATCCGTGCCGAAGCAGGTGGCTCTGAATGTCTCTTGAGCAAGAGTAATCCTTCTCATTCCGACATTTTAGACATATAAAACCTTCCTTCCCCTTGTTGGCCTCGGCCACAAGCAGGAAAGATTTCACGCCCTCTCTGAAAGCGGGATCGCATCGGTTACCGTACATCCATGGATGACTCATCTGCACCATATGTAAAATTATATATCAAACGCAATCACCATGCTAAAATTAGTACTGTGCGGTCTAGACGAGAAAATAGTTGCTAACCTTTTAGGACAAAAAAGAGGAGAAATCTTATTAAATAAACTCAA